>NC_036256.1:14262426-14265220 GCF_002742605.1 Olea europaea var. sylvestris | reverse complement strand
AAATTGGGGTGTTTATTTTTTTTTTTTTATTATTTTTTTTCCAATTTGCATTATCATAATTTTCTGGGTCTATAATTCTGTTTTCTACCAATAGACTGAGTTCTTTTCTAAGTGATTTTCTCCATTATATTATTCCGAATGCAAAGACATTGCTAACTGCGACAGAAGATTTCTGTAAAATATTTTGGGTTATTGTAGAAGCCGATTTAAATGATCTGTTTTTACTTCTGTAGAAATATCTGATTTTGACTTTGTACGAGGAATTTTTGAGCATTGGACCTTGTCCTTCGTCAGGATTAAAGGTTGTCATTTGTTCTTCGATATGATTAAAGGTTGTCATTTGTTCAAAAAGTCACTATACTTGATTAATATTCAGTACTCACTCTGATGTAACCCAATGAGAAAGAGAATAACATAGAAGAATCAGAGAGAAATAGAGAGAAGAGAAGAGAAGAGATGAGATAAAAAGAGAGGAATAGATAGAAAATTAAATAGCGAAGAAGAATTTGGAGTATCAATAATCAATAATCAATAATCTGAATACATTGAAATCCTAGGCCCTTTTTAATGGTTGAAAAATTAAGTCTAACTGAACTTCTAACATATCCCAAACTAATCAAAATATAAAAATTCTCAAGTAATCTAAATTATCGTAATGTAATGTAAATCAAATTCTACTTTGAATCCAAATTCTATTAAATCATATCTGTATTCCCCATCATAATGTTCAGTTGTGTTCACCACATAGAAACACTTCTACTTTAAGATGTTAAAATTGTTTTATTAATGTACTAGGCTTGTTGGGCTAGTTTAACCATTGTGTGTCGAAGTGAATTAATTGAATCAATTGACATTTGGGCCTATTAGAGATAGGGTTTATCCTAATAAGATTAGGGGTTTACAGTAACCTATATATATGTAGCCTAGGTTTAGGATTTTATGAGACTTGTTATTATTTTCTTGCTAGCACAAGAGAATTAGGCAGAGATCCTAAACCTAATTCTCTCTAAATTTTATTGCTGTTGCTTGTCGTAGTCGATTGCCACCTTCAACCGCTCGTGGTGGTGGAGTTATAATTTAATCTCTTCATGTGGATTTTTGGAGGCTGAACATCTAGATAGTTGTCTTACGTTGAGTAATAGATTGAATTTAGAATCGTCTCAATTTATGGAAATCGCCAATTATATACCTTTTATTGCAGATTCTATCTAAACACAAAGGTTATGTGGCTTTTGAGTATTGAAATTTAATTAATGTTCGTTGTGCGTGTTTAAGTAAATACCTAAGAAGAATTGTCTGTCCTAAGTAAGAAATAGAACATTGAGAAAGAGGATTGTCAATATCATGAACTCATGAAAATCGTTGATTAAAGAATAGCGAGCAGTAGAGGTTTGAACTTATGGTGATGATATGTCAAGTACGATGTTTCACTTCTCTTAAAATTGTGCTGAAGGGGTGTGACCAAAAATGGAATAGCAACTGACCTTTGACTTCATTACAAGTTGTTTTTTCCATATTTTTTTGCATAATCATATTTGCTTAATTTTATTGATATTTTACACTATGGGAGGATATAAAGAAAAGAGTTACATGTCATATCTAACACCTGACTAGTGTGCTAGGGGTCATAATGACTTACCGTTATGTTGTGTTACATGGACACCAACCCTTCCTTGCGATACTTGTCCTGGATATAGGATTAACATTGTAACAGTTGTTTTTGTGATTGTTGGTGGTGTTGCTATTATTGGTGTCAATGTGGGAATATAAACATTTGCAGTTATTTATTGTTACTCGACCTGATTACATTTTGCCCCTAGTATATTTAGGAGTCCAATAAGGACTACCATATATAGGTGTATCGTAGTGGGACATTCCCCATTGTAGTTGAGAAGATTTTATGATCGAAGTACTAGAGTCCTAGTAGGTTATGCATATGGAAGGTCATGCTCGTATCATGCATTGATACATTAGTCATGAGCTCCAGCTCAAAATGATTGTACACTGGAAGGTCTATTAAGAGGTCGAACGTATGCTACCCCCAAAAGGGTCATTCTTACTTTTGGGTAAATTGCAAAACCTCAAGCTCGTGCTAACAATCGGGCTCATTAAGAAATTATTAGCCTTATTGATATATTTATTAACTTAGCAAATGGAGTATGGATGGAAAAAGTTCCCCATGCTCCCAACCCATCCCAAGCTCCTGCGAACTTGCCCGTATTTTTGAAATGAAACTCTCCAAGAATCTCCTTTCTGTAGGAGACAACAAAATGTTATTTTGTCTCAGAAATCTAAACCTACTCATATGTATTATTGGATTATTTGTAGAAAGGGTAGATAGGATTTTATTCTGTTTTGAATTGAATGTGTCTTGTAATAAACTTGACGGAGATCCTAATAGCTATTATGTATTGTAGACTACTTGCGGAACTTTATATGGTTTAATCATAGGGTGATTATAGCCAAACTACGATACTGAATAGAAATACAAGATCTCTCTCTCTCTCTCTCTCTCTCGTTCTCTTTCGCTCTCTACTCTATCTCTTCAATTCTCTTTCTTCTCAGTACTCATACATGTTGTTGAATGTTTGGTTTGTTGTTATGATAGTCAAACTATAATGAAACTTAATGTATCACAAGAGACTGAATTGCACTTCTTGTCTCGCCATATATTTGGTTAAAAAGAATAAAGAGAGATACGTTTTAAGTTAATAACGTGTACTTGGTTGATTTGCTTTGTTCTTTTTTTCTTGAATACAAAAAGCTAAGCCCTTTTCAGTTTTGATTTGCTCTC
>NC_036256.1:14205955-14262374 GCF_002742605.1 Olea europaea var. sylvestris | reverse complement strand
TTTTATGCCACCCCATAAAGACATCAAATTCGATACAAACCTCACTCTATCTATATTACCCCTGCCCTCAAATTTAACCTCTGATTTCCCTCAGATGTACTCCCAAAGCACTTAACCTTTTGTTATTATGGCCTATATGGCACTGGCCTCATTGTTCTGACATGAATTTGTTGGACGCATTCCCAACCATAAATGCCCCTCTTGCTCTCTCGTATTATGCTTCTTTCAGACTCTTATCTATCTGTGAAATGCTCTCCTTGTCTCCCTTGGAACTTCTAATCTGAAAGTGTCCTGATTATTTGTTTTACTGTCTGTTGTGAAACATGGTTATTCGTTGGACTGATTTGTAAAGTTGATGAATTTTGAAATCTACTAGCCAACACGCAAGATTCACTGGTGATTGACCAAGTATAGGATCACATATGCGGGGAACATCATCAGGGACTTTTATGAGGATTATTGTGGGCATCTATTTTATCTCTCTGTATAACCAGGGACACAAGGAATTCGTTGCACCTGTAGGATTTTCATTTGGAGGCCCTCCTAGTCCTGTAAGAGATCGAGATTCCCCTTTCTTTTAGAAGAAAAGGAAGGCTCCTCAGGAACTATAGTTCAAATAGAGAGATGCAATGATTATCAGTAAAACTCAACTATATGAGGCATAAAATGAGAATATTTATTTACTATACCTTTCTAACATGTTAAGCTTCTTAGGACTCATGATTACACCTAATTTCATTGCCAATGCTTCTAAAGCATAGAGTTGCAGGCAGAACCTGTGTAAATACCCGATTTTGGAAATAACGGATTTTTTTTATTTTTTAGTTTTTATTAATTGATTTATTATTATTATTATTATTTTTTTTGCGTTCAAGATAAACTTCGATATGCTGTATGATGTGTCTTCAACGTTTCTTCCTCAAAGTCCTCCATTTCTGGTAAAAGTTTTAGTTGTTCTCATTTTCTTTGGCCAATTTTTAATGTAAGCCTGCTACATGATTGATAGGTATTTGTATAGAGGCTTGTCTACAGGAGATCGACCCACATGTGACCAATGCCTGCGAATTCATGAGAAGCTGACTGAGAGAGCTGGTTTGGGGTGCATATTACGATCCCTTGCTGACACATCGAACACTGTGTGATAACCAGATTGTGCAACGAATTCCCTGTTGTTTATTATCCCTGTAAACTTGTATACAAAGTTGAACAAAAACTCTCCAAGAAGAATTTCTGAAAGTACTGGATTTTTATCTACATTCGAAAAGCTTATGTATGGTTCTCAAACCTCTCTCTCTTAATTTTGCCTCGAAGAGATGCTATCTGCCCATCTTTATGATCACATGTGAAGGTGGTCGACGGGTGGTTTGATCCAAATGTTTTGAGAACATGACCAAACTGATTCCAAATTAGGATTTAATATATAGACTTGTTGGGTTGCACGTTTAAGGCTAGAACTAACCGTTTATAGTTCAGTCATACAGTACACAAAATATGTGTGTGGGGTTGTGCACTCGAGGAAATTATGTAAATGATGTGTTAAGGGATAATTTGCCACATCAAATAAAGAAGAATAATTATACCAATTTATAATGGTTTGGAATATTCATGTTCATAAAATTGATCTTTTAAGATAAAATTTCAAATTTTAGTCCTTATTTGTTTCTCATTCTTTCCTCATTAAAATGAAAAATATAATCGTTATTCATCACATCAAACCACCAAATTTGAATTTCTATCTCTTATGTGGGGCTCATAACGGCTATATTTTTCATTCTTATTTTTACAAAAATGAGAAACAAACGCCCTTTTAATATGGTACCAGAGTTCATTAAATTCAAATGAGCAATTTGATCTAATTAAGATTAAAACAAAAATGAACATACAAATTTCAAAATTTATCTACTTAAACGAGCCAACATCATCTTAGCGAGTAAAATCTTACATCGAATAATGATGAAAAATATAGATCAATCTAATAGAGTTTTGGCTCTTCTTCTTGATAAGATTAATATTTTAAAATGGAACATCAAATCCGCATAGAAAGGAATTATGATAGTCAGAATTGATTCAGGCACACGTGTGTGCATAAAACATGAAATTCTCAGTAAATTTATTGAAAATTATTCTAAACAAATAAGAGCTAAAATGCTGGACAAGTCATAGCACTGAGACAGGTAAAACGATAAGTCATTTCGAAATGATTGTCACTCATGCATTCATTACACTATCATATGTCGTTTTGTTTGTTTTGTTGTCGATCAGCAAAGATGTCATCTATTTTATAACAATAATTATAGAAACCAGTTAAGCGTCACCAAACATGTCATTATGGTAAACTACATTCAATAAAGTAATAGAAGCTGACTTTTTAGGTTTTATTATTAATATTTGAAGTCGACAAATCGTCGATAGAGGAAGAAATGCCACCCGACCCAAGTATTCAACAACCAAACCAAGGCATCAAAACAAGGCCTGAATTTTAGGATCGCAAGTCGTTCTTCTGGATCGTCGTGGTCTAAAACTCCTAATTTGATTTACATAATGTAGAACATTTCGATCTTAATCAACCCCTAACAAATGTGGCCAACAATGCCACCAACTCATAATCTTATTACAAGAAGTTTAGTGGCCAACAATGCCAAAAACTCAAGCTACAAGATACAAATTGAGACGTGGACATTTTTTTGTCATTCTCTTCATGTGTTGTCCTTTTGAATTGTAGAGGAATGGAACCAAATATGTGGGTCTTGTTCTTCTGCCGCTCCTACAAATTAAAAATAAAAATAAAAAAATTGAGCTGTGGGCTCGGCTCGACCCACGAGCTCGCCCCTTGAGCATGAGCCGAGCTCGAGCTAAGCTCGTGTGTTTACGGCTCGGTCCATTGCCACATCTAGCTTTACCGAGGACATTTACTCCAATCCACTATTTCGACATTAAAAAATAAGTAAATAAATTAAGGAAATCAATTTTATTAATTAAAACAAATGCCTAAACCACGGATTTTTCAACAAAATATATACCCATGATCAAGGAAACATAAGATGGTCCATTTCTATAGTATACATCAATGAACGCTACTTTATTTTCTTGATATTTTGAGGTTCTTCATTGAGATTTTATATTGGCAGGCCCGTCTGTAATTAGAAGAGAATCTAATAAGGGCAACTAACAATAAAAAAAAAAAAAAAAAAAGTTTACACAAACTAAAAAAAAGTGACAAACATCAAAATAACACCATCCATTTATGCAACACTAGTAATCACGTTCTTAACATAATCAGCATGTCCAGGATAATCCACATGCTAATTATGTTAGGAAAATATAACATATCATGTCACATTTTTAATAAGATAAGAAGGTGATGAATATTTAAAAAACTGACAAAAAACATAAAAGATGACAAACTCAAAAAAATGACAAAATAAAAAAAAATGTTTTTTGGAAGTAAAAAGTACCATGTAAATTTAAAAGTGACATAATGTCCCCTTTTTTTTTTATAAAAGTTGTCAAAAAAAATTTTTTTAACACAATTTAAAAAAAGTGACAAACTCAAAAAAAAAAAAAGCTACAAAATTTAAAAGTAGTGACACAAACTAAAAAATAAAAATAATAAAAAATAAAAAAAAATTGACAAACACCAAAATAACACCATCCATTTCGTTCGCCTAACATTTCATATAATTTTCCACCGGTCACCATCTCACATTACAACATTTTCACTTAAAAAAAGTGATAAAAATTCAAAAAAAAAAAAATGACAAGAATTCAAAAAAGTGACAAAGGTTTTAAAAAAGTGGCGAATTCAAAAAAAAAGACACAAATTAAAAAAATTACACATATTAAAAAAAGTGACAAACACTCAAAAAGTAACGAAATTTGAAAAAAAAAAAAAGTGACACAAATTCAAAAAAGTAACCGAAAAAAAGTGACAAATCATGACCCACGATTTTCAATATAGCCAAATTATCCAATAAGTTCACAACTGATGAACAAAATAAAAACTTTTGAATTAACAACTTGAACAATATAATCATAATCCAAAAATTTAAATACAACCATGTTTCCAATAAGCTCGCAACTAACAAAAATTGATGACTAAACTAAGATGTAAGTGTCAAATTTTCATAAACATTCATCACTATGAAAGTGACACACTATTCCAAAAAGTGATAAACACTCATAAAACTAATGTAAATTCAAAAAAGGGGGGACAAACCCTCAAAAGGCAACAAAGCATCAATCAAAACTTTAAAATATATCATTTTATATAAATTCATAATTCATCCTTAGCTGAATTTGAATATTATGTTTCAAATTTGGCAAAACACTGATTCAATAAAGTGACAAAAAAAAGTGACACAATCACCTTCCCTCCTTTTTCTCCATTTATTGCAAACATTTTAAGTCGGTTAGACGACAAGCCACATCTTACTAATTTATACTGTGTAACGAATCTCTAAATACACAAAACTCAAATGCCATAACACCTTGAGAAAGTGACATCATAACTTCTTTTGTGCAATGAACTCAAAGTTTGATAACTAGAAACTAGAAGAATCTTAGCTAAGCAATAAACTAACATCTTGATGCCAAATCCATAGTTTCAGGATCCTTAATTATTTAGGAGGAACAAAAAAATAGTAGGAGAGGAAACAATATCCAAATGAAACAGTGTACCAGTAACTTTTGATGGAAAATACAACAGATGAAACCTTTAAAAAAAAAAAAAAAACATTCGTTAGACCCTCTGGACAGCAGACAACTAGATCGCTTGTTGAGGGGAAAAATTACAACTTTCTAGATGTACATAGGTTTCAATGGATAAACCAATTCATCAATCAATTTGCATCAACAAGTGTTAAATATCATTTCTCCAGCAAAACGAATATAATTTAAAGAGAAAAATATCCCCCCTAGTATGAGTAGAAAATCGACGATGCTTTGATATCATACCAATCCTTCTTAGCAAATGGATAAAGTCTATACATATACAAACACATAAATATAAGCATAAAAATTTCAGAAAAAATAAAAAACTCAAGAAAAAAACCTGTATGAATGAAAATGTAACTCAGAAAATAATTAAAAGCGCTAATGCTTCTTCTTCCCTCTTGTCGGTGTCTAACTCTGACATTATGTGCTTCATCAAAATTTCAGACTTCTGATAATGAGATTTTGTGATCTCAATTGGTATTGAATTTCTGGAATACATTTTCAACTTCTCCACTGCTTCTGGGGATTTTTAGCATATTAATTACGGTGGTACAAGAATTTTAATTAGTTTTAGGGGTATTATTCCAATTTGTGATATTTAGACGGTAGTGGGCCAAATTTGCCCATCTAATAATCAGAAAATTATTTACTCTTTAAATTATATATACGAGACATCTTTTCTTTCTATTTTGGGCCGTGATAATATTTTTAGGTCTCTCAAGTTGTTATTAGAAAAATATTTCATTATTAACATCTCAATAATTTCTCCATCGACATTGTTCGAAATTTCATTTTCATTGTCTTCTGGCAAATTCACTTGTCTTTATTTGTGCAAAACTAAAGTGATTTCTAATGTTAATTTGAAATTATTCGAGTTCTGATAAATATTCAATAAAATTTCTTGTGGCTCAGAGATTTTTGAGTGCTAGAACACAAAATCCACACCCATTCTACGTGGTCGGATTTAGATGAAATAGTTTAAGATGATAAAAAAAAAAAAAAAATCGCGTTTTATCGCTAACCAATTATGAAAAATTTCTACGTGTTACTCCTTTATATAATTGATTTATGTATATGAAAGAATGTATTGAAGATGATATTCATATAAATAAACGTTGTCCTTCAGTGTATTGAATTTTTTATCATAAGTAATGCAGAAATTAGTCCATATTAATTTTAAATAATTGTAATTTAGTAATCAATAGTCTTATAATCCATGATTAATTCTACTGGAATTACAACCCCAGTCTAGTGTTAATGTAGCATTAAATGATAGGTTAAATTAAATAAGTTAATTTCATATTTCATTTACTCTATCATTTAGCATCACCTAGATTAAGAATGCAACCTTATTCATAATAAAAGAGGTTTAAATGTTTATAAATAATTGATAAACATGAGCCAAAACAAATTACAGACCATGACAATGATAGGGAATAAAAGTAAATGATAGAAAAAAAAGTTGGAATTTTTTATACTTTAATGTAATAAATTTTGAGTTGGCATGCAAAAAATTTGAAGTTTGTCAGTTGGGGACCTCTTTTGTTTGCTGCATATGTAGCCAGTCTATCTTCTCATGGTCCTCGTTCTTCCACTCTCTGCCTCTCTATATATCATCCCCTATCCTTCCACCATATTCTTCTCCAACAAAAACTTATAGATAATGGCCAATAATCTCAAATATTATCTCTTCCTCCTCTACTTGTTTTCTGCAGCACACCTTATCCAAGGTACCTTTCTTCGCATTTCATTCCATTCATACTAAGAATATTTAAAATTAAGCACCCTGCAGCATTATTTGTAGGTCATCTTCAGTTCTCTATTTGCTTCGTGTCTGTAATTTGTATCATGTTTTTCTTGGCTTTAGTTTCATCTATTTTTCACGATTTGTACAATATATTCCTTAATAGTTTCTGCATTTCCTTTCTTCTTTTCCCTCATATAACAAAAAATAAGTCCTATTCCCAATAAATAAATTTCGAGTTGCTTCTATCCTAAGAAGATAATAGTCAATTTTCTGCACTTGTCTTGTGCTGCAATATTTGTTTAGTATCTAAATCTAAAATTTCTAACTGTTTATAATTTAAATTCTTGATTTTCTTTAGCTTGTTATATAGCCTGTGCAACCACTCTTTTCTAGTGTACTTCTTCAAAAACATACTTGTGAAGTTAATGAAAGAAAAAAAATTTGGATAAGCTCCTCCAAACAGGACTCAAAGAGCATATTTGATACGCTTGCTCGACGGTTGCATTGTATAGGATTAAAGAAAAGAAGCATGTAACGAAATTTGTTAGTTGTCTCCTCTAACAATCGAGCAAACCAAACATGCTAAGATTGTACGAATAAGATTTTGAAGTGACTGTACTCTTACTGCATGTAATTCCATCCGGAATTTAGTTTAGTAATGCTATAATTTGAACAATATTTTTGTACTTGGGACTGAACTACTTGTAATATTCATACCATTTTTTAGGTGCAAAAGGGTCCAGAATTCAAATGACATTTCCTTATAATCAGAGAGCCGACCATGTTTCATCATCTGGAGAATTGAACTTGAAGGTGAGACAAAATCATGCATAAACATTGAAATGTCCTCTGGATCAAGTTAATTTATCGAATATAGTTAAATATGTAGGATTTGCATTCAAGAAGATTAATGATTGGATCGGTGGCACCAACGTGCACGTATAATGAATGCAAAGGGTGCAAGTACAAGTGCAGAGCCGAGCAAGTTCCTGTCGAAGGGAACGACCCAATGAACAGCCCATACCACTACAAATGCGTGTGTCATGGGTGATATTTCATGTAAACCAAGACACTTTTGGTACACAGTATCGGACAATACCTTATATTTTGGCTATAATATGATGTTTCAGTATAATACAGTCGAGTCGATTTGAGTCGAGTACTCGAGTAGCTTACGTGAATTATGGTTCATATTATGGGAATATGCTAGAGAATTAAGTCTTCCTGTTTTCTACAATATTTTTGTCACTAAAACCAGTTAGATTGTGTCATTCTTGATCCAGGATGCCACTTGTTTGTATGAATTTTTGGATTGAGTTATTGCTTACTGTTTTGTTGGAAGCAGCTTTTTTGTGCATTTATTTCTTCGACTTTTTGTTTTTATTTGTTACTGCATGAGATACAAAGATTGATTTCGGGTCAGATGACAACATTGCATGAACCCCCTTTCTTTGTCAGTCTTGATCAGTGTTCTAAATAGTGAAAAGTGTGGCTAGTCGTTGACCTCAAGTTAAGGGCTAGACGAGATTAAGCAAGGCAAACGCGTAAAAAAGCGTTAAAAAACGTTTTCTTATTTTAATATTATTTTAAATTTTTAATCAAAAAAATTTATTTAATAATTATAAATAATACATACTAAACATCCAAAATAAATTTATAGAGACTTTTTACATTTTTTTTTCAAAATTTTCAACAAAAAGATAAGTTCCAAATTTAAACAAATAGCATAGGAACTTAAATCATATCCAACTCTTTATCAGACTTCAATTCAATACTATCATCTTCATTTAATTTATCCTCCGTATCGTCTGATAAAAAATCCTCCTCGTCAGGCTCCCTTTTATCATTCTGAGCATTTCTGTCTCTTGATGAAGGTTGTGAGATTTCATCTTCCACCCCATCATACTCCTTATCATCATCACAACCCTCTACAATCCAAGATTGTACATTAGTTGCATCACTTGCTAATAGAGTCTCTATTTTACCCTTCTTCTTCTTCTTGTTTGACAACCTCACATTAAATTGGACATAAACAAGATTGTTCATCCTGGTAGTGTCAAGTCTATTCCGTTTCTTCGAGTGTATCTTCAAAGAAAAAAAAAAGATGAAGAAAAAGAAAAGTATATTTAATGGAATAAATCATATTCAAGTAATTATTCATTGCTCATTAGTAAGTAAAATGTAACAAACTAATTAATACTTACCCCTTCAAAAGAACTCCAATTTCTTTCACAACCGGATGAACTAGTAGTCAAACCAAGTATCCTTTTTACCATGATCTTCAAATTGAGTATTTCATTTCCATAAAAATCCCGCCAACTCACTAATAAACGAAAGTAAAAAACATGTTATTTAATATTTATATAATCATATATAAATTATAATAAATTATTGATATAAAAGAGAACAATACGTTAACATACCCGGATTGTAATTTTCATCATTGTTCTCACATGCACTTATTGCAAGCTTCCTAGGGCACTGAACAAATGAAAGAAATTGGCCCTTTAATTTTTAGTTTAAAAGAAGCGTAATAAAAAAAAAGTGCCTTTGCGCAGTTAAGCGCGCTAAGGTGCGAAATAGAGCGTTGACCGCTAAATTAGGCATCTACGCCCTTGTGTGGCGTTTTTGTTGTGCGTCGCGCCTAGGCTCGCTTTTTAGAACATGCGTCTTAATTTCTACTTCTCTTTGCCATTGATTAAAATTGTTCAAGCTTTGGATCTTTCTTAAAATAATAATAATTATTATTATTATAATAATAATTTGTACATAATGGAGCGTGTTATGAAGTAGTGATAGACATTTTTATACTTGCACTATCAATCTGCATAATAAATCTAGTAAAAAATTCAATCTCAATCAATAAAGTCAAACTGTTCCATTTTAAACGGTTAATCTTATTAAGAGGAGTGACTCATTCCTTTATTGGTTAGTCTATATTTTCATTTTTATTCGATATGAAATTTTATCTCAGCATGCCCCTCAGAACATTTAGATTTAATGAGCTTTGATACCATATTAAAATTTAGGGTTCCATTTTAAACTATCAATTTTATTAAGAGAAGTAATCAACTTCCTTATACGTTAGTCTATATTTTCATCTTTATTCGACGTGGAATTTTATCCCTTAACAACTGTAACATACGTTTATGTAACTATTGATCAAAAAACATATTGTGTAGCTTACATGGTAATTATTTCCTTACTCATAAATGACTGGGTGGAAAAGCTTTGCCCTTTTCGCTACTCCATCTCACTAACTTCTTAAAATTATTAGACAGAACAATTCAATGAATTCTTGAAATATCTCTTTCAAGAATTGTTGAGAACATGAAAGAACAAATATGGCCACAAAATTAAAATTTTGAGCTTGTTTACTTTCAAGAATGGCTTAAAATTTGAAGTACCAATTATGGATTTTTAGCCATAAGAAATTTACAAGGAGCTCAACGGTAAGAAAAGATCCACTACAAGTGGCACATGGAAGTGGTCCCAAAATTGTTCATGAACCTCCCACATAGATCACATGGGCATTCTTGTTTGAATCTATTTCTCTCACTAAATGGCAGAATTCAATTAATAATTAGGACAGAAGATATCAATATAGCATGCAGGACCCATTTAAGATATCAATATAGCATGCAGGACCCATTTAAGATATCAATATAGCATGCAGGACCCATTTAAGATATCAATATAGCATGCAGGACCCATTTAAGATATCAATATAGCATGCAGGACCCATTTAAGATATCAATATAGCATGCAGGACCCATTTAAGATATCAATATAGCATGCAGGACCCATTTAAGATATCAATATAGCATGCAGGACCCATTTTCAGTGTGACCATCTATTTTCTTTGAGAATCTTTTGGTTTCAACTTTATAAATCATTGGTTGGTAGCCCCAATCAGTTTTTGTTGTATAAGAGGATCAATCTCTCATGATAGACCTTAAAACATTGACAGATGGAAAGAATAGTAACATCCAGTTTGCCAAGAAGTATAGATTATGCGATGTCTATGTACAACTCAGTCAATGACTATTCATGATTCCATGATTGAATCAATTCCCTATCGGTTCCAAATTAGAGGAATGTTATGGTAAAACTTCATTTAAAATAGTGTGGTAGAAAGCAGTGCGAGACTTGAAAGACAAATCTTTACCTTCACTATTTTATATTTATATAGAAATGAAGGCGCTCTTCTAGTGACAGCTCGTAACAATTCGTTAGATTGTTTGATTCTCAATAATTTGTTGGTTATTTATATAAATTCTTTTTGAATAATACTATCTATATCTTCGGTGGTGCTAAGCACCACTCTATATGACATTCGAGTACACTACCTATAATTAGTTAAAAATTGTAAGTAATGGAACTAGTTACAATGTTTGACACCACTGATACCAAATTGCGTTACTCATTCTTTTTTGTGATTCGCTTCAGTGTTATTATTATGTGTAGAGAAAAGTGCAGAAGTACTCCTCACCATATAATGTTTGTAGCAATTTGGTCCTCCATTCTCTACTTTTGGATGTTTAAGGTCCCCATTGATGTTTAAATCCTTAGGGTTACAATTCAATTTCAATTGGTGTCCCTGTGGACCGTTTCCATCCAACTTGACTTTAAAATCTCATATGGTGCTCACTTGTTCGCATTTGAGTAAATCTATCATCACAGTCAATGTTCTAAAATTTATAATGCATGACAATGTGTTTCGATCGAGCATCAATTATTACATGAATATGTGTGTCTATACAAATCATATGCGTAATTATGCATTTTTCAGTTTTTAATATCAATAATATCATAATAAATGGATAACGAGGTAGAATCAATTAAGAAAATAGTTAGGAATCCCAATTTCAATAATTAATCTTACTCGTGTTTAGTTAATATTTTGGTTCAATTATTGTGTTGCCGATAATTAAATTCGAGATAAAATATTAGCACTTGTCTATCGAGTACTAGCTAGTTAATGTATCCCTAATTATTAAACTTTCCTCTCTCTATTAATAGTTTTGCCTAAATGACGCATTAGAATTATGACAATCGAATGAATAAATAAATATATCTCAATTTAACAATAAATTAATTAAAAGTAATATTGAATGTTCTAACAAGTCTCGATTTAAAATATAACAAATATTATGCAATTCAAATTTTGTTAACAAATGTAAAATAAATCAATCATGCTAATTATACACAATTCAATAAAGAAAAGCTTTAAATAATAAATTAAAACATCAATAGAAGCCAATTACCTACATCGATCATCCTAATAAATAATTTAACCAAAAAAATATAGCGAAAAAATCGATACAAGAAAGTTGACATAGACATTACCTATTTATTTCAGAAGCAAGAAGATGAAGCGAATATCTTCAATCTTTATTTTCAACTCCAAGAAACTCAAAAATTTCCTAGTCTTGATTTTAATAATTTATTGGGACCTCTTTTTAATTTATTCACATAAGATGAATTTGTTTCCTTTTATTTTGGGTGATGCTTGGGTACATAATGAACACTATAATGGTGTACATAATGCCCAGGTGCCCCCTATTGGAGGGGGCGTCAGTAGGGGGTGCCACTTGGGCATTATGGACACCATTATGGTGTCCATTATATTGAAGTAGTATAATCCTTTTATTGTGATGTCTACGAAGTTTTAATTTATACGGTCCATTCTTTTTACCTAAATAGCCTCTATTTATAGTCTTCAGAAAACTTTGAAAGTACAAAAATTTCTTGATTTTAGTGCAACATAGGCAAAATCTCAATCAATTACGGACAAGTCGAGATCTCAGAATGCATTCCAACTCGCAACCTTCAAATGCATTCCGCTATCCAGCCATGACATCTAGAGGTGTCAACTAGCCGAGTCGAGACGGTTCACGACTCGAAACTCGAGATTTGGGCTTGACTTGAGTAGAATGGTCCAAGTGTTTTTTTGAGCCCAAGCGGAGTTAAGCTTTGCTCGGCCAAGAAATTAAGGCTTGGGCCTTAACGAGCCCGGCAAGCTTGATTTTTTTCGGTCCATTTTTTTTATAGATAAAAGTAGCACCATGCCGCCTAAAACCTATTTTAGACAGCAGTACGCTGCCTTATAAAAGGCAACGTATTGCTAACTTTAAATTTTAATTTTTAATTTTTTTTTTTAAATTAGGCTCGTGAGTCCAAGCAAACGAGCCACACAGACCGATTCAGGCTCGGCTCGACACCACAAAATAGGGCTCAATTCTACTGAGTCAAGTCGACAAACCCGATTGACATCCCTATTGACATCCAAGTGAATTCCACGATTTGCTCGCAGCCATCAAGGACTTCCGTCCCCTAAAATCCTCCAGCCGCAATCTCGAATTGCATTCAAAGATAGCGAGCCTTAATTTTCTAGTATTTATAAAATATGGTCTATAAAATTTCAACTTTATCCATCTTAGTCCTTCAACTTTGAATATCTTCAATTCCGGTCTTCTTTTTTTCAGAATAACCTAATTGGTCCTCAAACATCTGATTTTGTCAATTTTAATCACAAAATTCATGAAATATTCCAATTAACTTCAAATTTCGTCCAATTGAGTCCCAATACTTTTCAGCCTTCATCCAACATCAATTTTTATTTAATTAATGCTTCAAATCACAACATTTGCTTTGTATAACTTCAAGTTCAGATTTTCACCTAGAAACACAATATATAAACTAACATGAGTAGAAATACACTCAAACGATCAAAGATTAAGTAACTTTAAGAGCATATATAAAGTTGTAAAACGCACTTATAATCATACAAAAGGAATAAAATTTGATCATAATAATTTATAACCTATTTACCATTAAGGTCTTCTTGTTTTCGGCAACTTTTGAGGAAAATATCCAAACAATTTTCACCTTGACTAAAAAGAGTTATAACTCAATCTTCTTTTTGCAATTCTTGATCAAGATATTTGAAATTCGATACACTTTAACAAACTTTGACAATTCAATTCTCAAAACAAATAATTAACATACATATTCCACCACATTAGTAGAATCACTTAGAATTAATATCAAGTTCTAAGAATTTCATTGGCTTACGTTGAACAAACTCACTGAAAAACTATGGTGCAACCCCCTGCTTGATTTATTGTGTGTTCGTCAGCTATCGACATCGATTTTACCTTATACCTTGGATCAATGTTAAGTCAAAGTCTACGAGCAAATAATAGGATCGCTAGTAGTAACACATCCTCCATTACGACAACTAACGCGTCTATATTTGTAGATAATATTATCTCCTAGGACCATGCTACACAAATATAATTGTTGACATGCGGGATGATCAAACACTCACACCTCGAGGGTAGAGCATTATTTTATTCACGCGGGGTCCACGCTCCATGTGAGGGTTGGTCACCCATTCGGTCACCAAAATTCGGACACTTTGACATTTTCCTATCTCCTATAGCTTAGCCTGCTACACCTTTTTAACAATTTTGCAAGACGTGATTAGGTTATCAATACTTCCTTCCAAAGCCAAATTGAATAAACATGGTCTTGACCTGTACTTTTTACAAGTCATAAACAATATTCCAACAATTTTCATCACTTCACTGACGTATCTCCTATGTGCTCTATACGGACAAAACTCGCAAGTGTAGGGATCATTTGAAGAGTTAAGAGTGTCGTCCCACAATAAATAAACATTAAATTGAATTCAATTGATTTGCAATTAGATTCAAATGTTGTAAAATAAAAGAGATCATGTATTGTTTATTTATTTAAATTATCTAAGATGATTTTAAAATAAAATATGAGATGATGTGTTAGAATTCCAAATCCACTTATTATTATCCTATTTTCAATTTTCAAATATATAATTTAGTTTTCATCCATGCATGTTCGACAACCGATAATATCATTATATTCATCTTTCTTTTTCAAGACAAGTTAATTATATTCTAGACGTCCACCAACGTCTAAAGAGAACAAGAATAAAAGGAATGCTAGACGTAGAATTTTTTCTCCCATGAATAGAAAGAATATATCACGTCAACTTATAGAGATTACTTGTTGAATATTTGCCTAATTTCTTCTCCAAAAATGGGCTGACGAGTGATACGATCTTCCAAATTTTCCTTACCAATTAGTTAGGCATCTTTTCCTTCATCGGCTGACAAAAGACGAGTTCCAATCTCCTTCACAAGGGAAGAAATTTGCTCACATTAATTTCTTACCTATTTACAATTGAGGCCCTTTTATTTTAACAAGTTTAGAGGAGATTATCCCAACATAACACTCATATCCATGACGTACAGTCGTAATAGTCCCTCTTTTATTTGGTCAACAGAACTGGGTGACTAGAAAATTGTTAGAATTTTGCTAAACGACTAGCGCCGTTCATCGCTCCGATGACCGCACCCTCATATAGCGCACGGGTCCCATCTGAATAAAAAAATACCGATCCTATGTGCGGTCACCGCACGAATCGTGTAGCGTGGTCCAAATTGTTAAGTCAGCCGAAGTGATTTTATGACAGATTGATGCGCCAGCGATGATGTACTTGAAGATACTCTACTGATTCAAAACAAAAAAGCAAAGATTTCAGTGCATTTACTGTGATGATACACGTACTACAAGATTTGCTTCAATAATGAAAAGAATTGAGCTGTCTTCACAGGCCTGTATAGGCCAATCACAAATGTAAAGGGGTAGGTGAATATTTTTTTATTTTTTTTTTCAAAATAATCCCCCACCCCTGCGCACCCACGTCGATGTATGTCTGGCCTGCAGAGGCTTTGTGAAACAGTGGACTGTACGGCCAGAATTATTGTAATGAAAAAACCAAATGAAATTTTATTAAGAACAAGCTCTTGTTTGAGCCTCATTGTTTCTACAAAAATACATTTTTAAGTAGTATTTTACCATCATTTCAATCATATATTTTTTAATAAAATAATATTACAAGTAAATTCAAAACTTTTTCTTATTTTTTAACCATACATTTCTCATCAATAAACTATTCCAAAATTCATTATTTTCCAATACGAGGCTCATGCAAGGGCCAAATATATAAAACATAATATGAGAAGAGGGGCTCAGCCTAACTTCCGTTTAACTATGCAAGCGGTTAACCTAGATCGCAAGTAGAATTAATTAACCTAGATTACCGTCGACTATAGAAATTTAACTCTATTACGCACGAATCGCATTTAAAAAGGTTATTACTCAGAGCACAATTTTACCAAGGCATTTGCTGCCTACTTCTACAAGATGGATGAATTGAGTTAAATAAGGCCCATTATCCACGCCTTCCTTGATCATGAGGCAAAGCCTCAAGGAGTTCGCACGCTCTAAGTCTAGAAATGTAAAGGGAAACCATCAAGGATTTGGGATGAAAGTGTTATAACCTTATCGAATTTTAGCTTGTTTAGTCTGAGAAGCACAAGAAACAAGAATTTAATCATGTCTTTTATATATTATTTAAATTATGAGATTTTTTTAAGTAGGGTTTTATATTTAATATGTGCAATTTATATTATGTTCAGAATTTGGTTTAATCTTTGCAGCCGTACACTATCTTTCATTGGAGGTTATTGAATAAAAATTAGGAAAAATTGCAATCATTGTACCAAACCTTTCATTTAATAGCGGATTTGATCCAAATATTTCATTTATACCACCCAAGGTATCAACTCTTTCAGAAATTCTCGCTTGACGTCCAAATGGATGGTTTTTGTTAGTTTCTTTGTTAGCTAACTATAAGTTAATGCTCTGACCAAATATTGACTAATTTTTAAAGGGTAAAAGGGTAGATTTATATATGTGTATGTGTGTAAAATAATTATAAGCAATAAAAAAGATATTAAAAAAAAAAACCCCAAACCTAGACCTTTCTTCTCTATTTCCATACATTTTCCCTTGCCCTAAAGTCTTCGCCGCCGCGGCCTAGGCGATTGGCCAACACCACCATCCAAGCCGCTGAACACCACTACTACCTATGCAATCGACCGCCACTAAAGATAAAAAAACAGCCACCACCTAAACCTAGCCTTTTCTTCCCTATCCCATACAATCCCTCTTGCGCTAAAGTCGTCGCCACTACCACCCACGCAATCGATCGCCACTGTCATCCAGGCTCCTAAACATCATTGCCACTGCCACCCAATAAAGGATGAATGAGAGTGTGATGGATTTCTTTTCTTCATATTTGAAAACCGAAATTGATTTTGAAATCGGATTTGATTTTGAGGTTTTGTTATTGTTGTGGTATAAGTGGTGGTTCTAGTGAATGACAGTGGTGAGGAAAATTGATGGAGGAGGTGGCAGTCAGATGATGGCGATGGCGGTGGCATAAATGTTTACTACACAGCTTGTTTACCTTGTATATTTTTATACCCAAATTGCATTTTTGTGTCAAAAGAGGAACGTTGTCTTGTCGACAATTGGGTTATGTTGGTTGTGAATTTGTGGTGGAGATGTTGTGGTGTGATGGAGATTGAGGCACCAGAATTTGGAGCTAGCGTTGGGTAGGTACGATGGAGCCGTATAGTAGTGGTGGTGGTGATTTTGGAGTGGGGGTAGATATGTGTAGGGTGGCTGAAAAAGAAGAAATTTGGTTTTAGGTTTTTGATTTTAATTATTTGAATTTAGTTATTTTGTTATAAAAAATGTAAAGTTACCATTTAAACCATTTAAAATTAGTTAAAATTATCGTCAATGTCAATTATTTGGTCAATTAACAGTCAAACTAATAGTTTTCATCCATTTGGACTTTAAGCGAGAATTTCGGAAAGCTTTGGTACCGTAGCTGGCACAAATGAAAGGTTTGGGTCAAGTCTACTATTAAATGAAAGGTTTGGTACCTAGCTGCAATTTTCCCTAAAAATTATAGATTTTGAAGTTTTTCATTTTCTCAATTCTCCATATTTGATTTTCAAATCATCAAGTCCTAATTTTCAATATTTATGTGATGAATCAATGAATTTTCGATTTCTAAATCGATCTCTGATATTCTTGGGAATCAATATATAACTAGAAGGTCAATTGAGTCACGTTATTAATTTGGAGTCAACATGGCTACAATCATGTGTTCATTTTGGATGCACAATCACCGTCCTGATAGAGACGAGTATTGTTTGTGACATCCGATGGCAAAAATTGTGTTACATGAAGAGACATTTTTTTGCCCCTTTCAATTTGAAAGTAGAAGAATATTTTGATCCACATGATATTGGTTATGATGGTCCTTTGATTTAAGACTGGGAATCTTGTGTTAAACTTGGTCCCAACAATTTCAGCTAAAAAATAAAAATTAATAATAATAATAATAATAATAATAATAATAATAATAATAATTAGTTTTGGATATAGAAGTAAGATAGGTAAGGTTCAGCTACGTGGGATTGCAGTCAAATTGGGACTTTCTTGTGCTCTTCCGTTCATGTCACGTATTTAACTGCATTATGTGTGAAATATATGTATATGTATTAACAGCATGCAGCACAAAGTTAACAAGACAAATGTCATTCTCTATTAGTAAATCTAATTATTTTTCAACAACCAAACACGACATTAAAATTAACTAAATCATATGACCAGCAAATTTATGGTTAGCTAAACGAAGTATTTTTCGTCAGTGGTTTGCTTTCAATACTCCTATAGACATATGATCGTTTGGTTTCCCGCAAGTGAACGAGATTGTGAACAAGTACTATAATAGTGTGTAGAGTGTCTAATCCATGAGGATTAATTATTCAATTGAGTTCAAATTAATAACAACCTTAGTTGAATAGCAACTACTTTTAAGTTTTCTATACTAATGCCTAAGTTATCAATTAAACTAGAAAGCTATTTGACTGGTTTATCAAATATGTGAAAGTATTGTTAAGATGTCGAATCCTGCTAGTTAGTCCAGTTTTAGCACAAAAAATTAAAATGCAGCTTGTAGTCATTCTTGTTGGTCAATATTTCTAATTTAATTAAAAACATTTTTTGATAATTATCAAATCTATTCTCCTCACGTGACTTTTCTATCTTTTGATGAAAAATACGAACATGATAAACGCATTAAATGATTTAGAATGACTATGAAAATCATGTAAAGTATAAAGGTATATCTCTATCCCCCTGTCGAATCTTACAATGTTTATTATTTTTAGCTATAAACCTATTATCTCTCTCATTAATAATAAATTCCAAATAAATCATCTCAATTAGTAGCTAATTAATTGAGAATTCGGTGAAAAAAGTAATAAATATCCAAGAAAACATGCATACTAAACATTAAAATAATTAATTAATACCAAAAATTTTATAACAATGATTCATCTCATCATAGCAATGTAAAAATCTATTCAAACATATTGAAATTACAGAAAATCATTTTAAGTTTAATGAACATCACCCGAAAATCAAATAATAAAAGAGAACGATGAATTCTTGATATCTATTGACTTTTCTACCCAATTCTTGAGCAAATTTCCTAGTATGAGTTCTTCTTGATGATCTTGCAATTCTTTGGTTGAATTTCCTCGCAACTTTGACTTTTGCTCCTCTTCTTCAATGTGATTCTCTCAAAATTTCCTTGTTCTTGATGTGTTTTTGTGCACAAAAGTGGCTCTCCAATGTGTATGAGATGTTTTGGTATTTATATGACACGTATTTAGGTCAAAGAAGTCACCTAAAACCTTTTCTAGTTGAGTTTTAATCGTATAAGGAAACTTGAGATTCGTCCGAAATCTTGTATTATACAGTAGCATAGTACATTAGGATATGACTGCATAGTTCACTTGTTGAACTCCAAATTCCTCCCTGCATGTGTGGATGTGATCACATGGATTTTTGAACCATGCGACCACATAGTTATAGGTTTTTTTCGTAGGACAACTTTCAGTATTTTGGTCATATCGTCCTTTCTTAATATTCAATTGTGGTTATTCAAAGTACGTTGAAAAGATAACTCAAAAAGCTACAATTCTTCCAAATATATCATTTTTCCAATTTGAATGGTTGCTATGCCAAAAATGGATCTCAAATAGAGACTAAAATTTTAAAGCATAACTTTTTCGCCTAAAAATTGATATGTGATAATACTTCGACTATATTTTATCCCTTTGAATTCTTTCCTCATCTAATTAATCCCTAACACTCTCGAATCTTCATATTAAGGTTCGACATAAATTTTCAATATTTGCACTTTAGTCCTCAAAACTTTGATTTTGCTTCATTTTAGCTCTTTTTCTTGTAACCTTGTTCCTTTATCTTCCAATTGTATCAAATTTCATGAGATTTGAAATTTTGTCAAACCAAATTGAATCATTTTATTTTTCAAACCAAACCATTGCTTATTATTTGGTTCGATTTTAATTTGCGATTTACCTATCTACATTATGGTAATATATAAGTTTGAACGATAATTTGTAATGTTATATGTTAAATTACATTCATATTTGTCTGAAATTCGAAATACAAACAAAAAGGTAAAAAAGTAATAACAAGTTAGCATCTAACAATAGGCCAATAGCTTTCTCCACTCAAACATTTACGAGCAACAACATAGAAGCAGCACGCCATCACCCCTCATCGGCAAAATCAAGCATACATTCATGGTTTGAAAATGGAACAACCAACAGATTGCATATTGCATTCATCCGCAATTCGACACGCAATCATCAGATTTAGCAAAATTAGTAACTCAAATATAGAGTCGAGCAACTCTTAACTCAAGCAATAATCATAAATCACTATAGAGTTTTAGTCTGTTTGATGGAGATTAAACCCTTGTTTGAAACACATTTTTTCATCAAAATACATTATTCAACAATGATTTGATATCATTTCAACCATACATTTCGTAATAAAATAATATGACACATAAACGCAAAACTTTTCCTAATTTTTTAATCACACATTCTCCATCGTAACATTATTTCAAAATGCATTTTTTTTTTATAAAAATGGGGCTCAAACAACCCTTAAAATCAATTTTTTAGTAGATTTTGATAGAAGTAGATAAAATATGTGGATTTAAAGTTTTAGAATCCATAAAATATGTGGTTAAAATTAACTGACAATTTGACTTAGATTAAAATCTAGATTTTAATTGATGCCAAACAGCGGCTTAATATAATTATAAAGAATCTAACACAGACAACTAAGCCCCAAAATTTGAAAAGAAAATAAGCAAAATGTCAAATTTTAACCAGCAATACAAGTTACAAGTAAAGTTTGGCAAACATAACTATAATGCAACGACAAAGGTGTGTGCTCGTTTGTATGATTATTTTCTCACTACAACTATTACAAATAAAATTGAATATATATTTGAATGATTTATGAATAAAATTGGAGGATGTGACTGCAAAAGATAGTGTAATAATATAATGAAAATAATGATCAAACATAAATGAGCTTCTAATTTTATATTAATTTATACGAAATTAACTTAAAATAAGAAGTATCTGAATGAACAAGAACAAAGAATTATTAAATTCAAAGTAGTTTCAACAAATATCTAAAAATATTATTATCATGAGATTAAAACAAAACAATATAATAACAACCTATATACCATGTAGTATATATTTTGAAGATAAGAGAGAAAGAAAGAAACATGTAATGCTGTAACTATAGCAACAAGATCAAACCAAATTGCATTGAATCTTCAAAATTTTAATTCAAAATGAAATAATTTATATCTTGTTGGGTTGAAAAAATAATGATGGGTGATTGTTAGACATGGAATTTGAAAAGACAAAGAGACTTTTTGTTTGGTTAAAAAAGAAAATGAATGTTTGGAAGATAAAGTGTTAACTTAATTATAAATCATAAAAGTAATGTTTGTGATAAATAAATACGAGTGATAAGTTCGTTGTCATATATATATTTTAAAGATTTTTGTATTTTTAATTTTTATTAATTTCTTATATTTGCATACGATAATTCTATTTTCAGAATTCATAAATATAATTTTCATTTTTTTCAACCAACCAATTAACTTTATATAATTTGGGGTCCTCAACAAAGCGAGGCTTTAGGCGATCGCTTACTTCGCCTATACTCAGGGCTGTCACTGGTGCTAGGCGTTTTGAAAAATACATGAATATATGCAGGTATATACGAAGCATATGTGCTCATTTTAGAATACTAATAACAGCTCAAAATATTATTGAAATTAATATTTGACTTTTTAACTTAAATTAGGAATCTTTATTGAATTTTTTATCCAAAGGCTAGCGCTATTAAAATATATTTGACTCAAAATACTAAAAAATGATGTTTGACATATTTATAAAGTGCATTAATTTCCAATAATAGTGAGATGGAATTTGATTATAAAATGAGAAGAGAAAAGGACAAGTCGGTTTGTGTTGCCACCTACACAGAAAGAATCCAGGCCAAATCTCAATACGTAATTATCAACCAGATTTAGATTGTAATTTTATGTATTTGATTATTCACATATAATCAAAATCCGTAAAATCACCGCACCCCTGGACCCGTCTTTGTTTTATTTCCTCTACAAATACCAAACCAAACCAGGTTTTTGTATATCCGAAGGATCAGAACACTTTATGCTGCATAATTATTCTTTCCAATTTTTAGGTTTTCCCCCTGAAAATTTCGATTCTGATTTTAGGGTTTGTTTTTTGAGTAAGAAAGAAGGAGAGTTAAAAATGAGTGGAGAGAGTGTGACCCTTGATCTTCTCAAGAGAAAAATGGACCAGTTTGCAAAGGAAAGAGACTGGGAAAAGTTTCACAGCCCTAGAAACCTTTTCTTGGCTATGGTAAAATTTTCCATGTTTAAACTTGTTCTTTAAGTTAGAATCCTTTGTTTTTTCTTTTCTAAAATAAATGCTTTCATACTTTGTATTAATGGGTTTTGTTTTTCTTGATGAAAATGCATATAATTTTGTGCAGGTTGGAGAAGTAGGTGAAGTTTCAGAGATATTTCAGTGGAAAGGGAAGGTTCCAAAAGGACTGCCAGATTGGAAAGAAGAAGAAAAAACTCATCTGGGTGAAGAACTTTCTGATGTATTGCTTTACCTCATTAGACTTTCTGACATCTGTGGAATTGATCTTGGTAAAGCTGCCCTTCGTAAGATTCAACTCAATGCAATCAAATATCCAGTCAAAGGCTCTTCATACAATGTCAGCAATACTAGCAATTCAAGTTGACTCGAGAAGTTCTTGACTATACAATATTGGTTCGTACTAAAGAAAGTTAAAATTTTGTTCAATAATACATGTCAGTTATGTCGGTAGGTCTTGTTCCCTATATTATGTAATCGTGTTCAATAATATAAATTAGTCGAGTCGGTGGGTCTAGAGAAATATATGAATGATATTCCTCTTCCTATTGGTCTTAGGTAGTTGGGTTGATAATATTGACAATTTGACATTTCCTAGTATGATGATTGATGTTGGTTTGGCATTAATTTCTCTTGAGAATTTTTTCGCTATCTTGGGATATTTGAATAAGCTTCCGTTTGACATTCTTTAATCAAAATATTTTTTTTTCGACATATTTTTTTTTTAATCATACATTCATATAATGAAATATTTTATACGTAAATTCAAAATTTTTCTTACTTTTTAATCACATATTCTCTAAAAATTCATTATTCCAAATATTGATTTTCTCAAATAATGACCATCAAATAAGGGTTAAATTAGATTTTATATTATTTGTCATTTTTATATTAATCTATTTAATGAAGATTGAATGAATTATTAAAATCTCCTAGCTTGGTTGACCATCACTTTCCATTCCAGTCAATTGCGTAATACCCACGGCTATCATGTAGTAGGTTCAAGACTCGAGAGTATGGCGATTAATGGATTGGATTTTTTTATCCGAATTCAATGAAATTAATAGAAGATGGATTTAAGGTCTCAATCCAATAATTCAATCAAAATCTGAATCCGATAATCCGTTAACTAAATGAAGCAAATATGAATATAGGTCTATCTAATTCAATAACAACATGATCCGATTCATTATAATAATATTTTATATATTATCACATAATTTATTACACATAACTTTTTTTCCTTTTGAAACTTGTATTATACTCTATGACTTTTAATGAAAAAGTCAAACCTATCAAATTTAAATAGATCATAAATACATATTATAATAAATTATGTATTAATATTGAGAATCCCTTCTTTTGACAATATTATGAGTCGAATTATCGAATTGGACATTCAATAATACAACAAGTCGAATATAGATTCAATAATCAAATAGCCGTTGGATTATCGGATTGGATCGAATTCATGAATTATTCTTATCTCCGATCAATTTACAGCCACACTCAAGAGTAATAAGTTAGCACACTTGTATTAGATTGGGAGATTAATCGTATGTTCTCAATGGGAGATCAATCATACTACAGTGACAGATTTAATGACATAAGGAACACGTGTCAATATATAATTGAACGGTTTAAAAAAATACAACACCCAATCACTGTTTGTCTCACTACACTGTCACCTCCATCCCTTTCATTGACCATGTGTAAAGAGCATTATTCATGGAAGATTATACGATTCTAAATAAAAGAAAGTTATAAAAAAAAAAATCTTCAATTTGTTAAAGAATTAGTCTATTCATACACTTTTCGTGTGAAGAATGTAAATTATTATGTCCACAAAAAGTATACATGTAACATCACCTTTCGATAAATATTAGTAATTTGAGACCATAATAGTCTAAATGGCCATTGATAACGAGATAATGTCTTGTCGATCGACGATGGTGATTAGCATCTAGTTGTTAACACTTGTTGTCAATATAGACCTCAGGAAGGTGAACAAGTGCTTAGAGTGGTTGTCAGTGATGATCTAAAGCTAGGAGCCTAGAACCGATAATCGACTATGCCTTGTTTGATTTACTTTAAAATTTTAGCCCCGTGTAATTTTCATTCTTTAGCCATAAAAATGAAAAATATAATCGTCATCTATTATATCAAATCACTAAATTTGACTTTTTATCTCTTGTATGAGTCCCATAAGGACTACATTTTTCATTCTCATTCTTATAAAAATGGATACCAAACGGCTAATACATATTTCTCTATTTTCTTTTTAGCCACACATTTTTTAATAAAATAATATTATACGAAAATAACCAAAAAAATAAAAATCCTTCTTTTTTAATCACACATTCTCCCAAAAACTACTATTCCAAAATACACTTTACCCAAATTTCATATTAAATGGATAAAGCCACTTACATATATCTACATTTATATTTGACATCATACTTGTTGACAAAATTTGATTGGTGAAAAGACAATTTTTTTTTAATTGCCAAATGGGGAATTACCACTCGACGGAGTGTAAAATTTAGTGTACACTATGATGTATACCAAACATGATTGGAATAATATATGACCAATTGGTTGAGGTGAACGCAAGATGATGTACTGCTAGAGAACGTTGCTGATGATCCGTGGGTCAATTAAGGTTTGATCGAATGGGTTTTAAACGTGCATGCACTGAATTATCGTCCCACATATTCCTCATTTAACTATGTGCTGCTTTTGGAAAACACGAAATATTTGCCCTTGTTCGACAATCATTAAAATTATTTTTTTTCTTAAACTCATTTTCAATTACACATTCTTACAATAAAATATTTTGTACTTAAATTTAAAATTTTTCGTACTTTTAACCATATATTCTCTATAAAAATAAAAAAAAATAAAAAAATAATTCACTATTCCAAAATTTATTTTCCCAAAAAAAAAAAAAAACTCTTTTAATTGTTGTCAACATTTCAAAATTCAAAATTGCCATTCTATAAAGGCCTGCTTAGGATTATGTACGTTTTTTAAAGTACAGGTTTTGAGATTTTATGAGCCAGGGGATTTTGGATGATTTTAATAACAATTTTCAAAATAGTTCAACCTATATTTGAAAGTTTTTTTTATCCACGTATCCTAAACGCGTTTTAAAAGAATAAAATTATATATATGCCCCACTTGTAAGTAACTTTTTTTACATATAAATTAATATTTAACTAAAGTTTTACGTTAAATATTTACTCACAATTAAAATTTTAAGTTAGTATTTTTTACCGATAAGTAAATTTTACAGTTATAAGTTAACTTTGCACTTTTATATAATTTCGAAACATGAGTAATTTTTTATTTATATGTATTTTTTTTATTTTAAAAGTGAATTTGTCTCTTATTAGTAATATTTTTACTTTATTAACATATGTTTACACAAAAGTGAATTTTTATCTTATAAGTAACTTTTTACTTAAGTAATTTTTAAATAAAATTTATCTTATAAATATTTTTTTGGGTTAATGTATTTTTATTTAAAAGTTAGTTTTGAAAAAAATATGTAGGTTGAAAATAATTATTTTACAAAGGGTAAAATTAGAAAAGAATTTGAGAAACAACAAAAACTTAGGCCATCTCCAACCCTACACCAAATTTTGCACCATTTTGCACCAAATTTTACACCAAACTAAAATTCATATCCAACCATTACACCAAAAATTACACCAAATAAACAGTATTTAACCATTTTCTTCCCTTTTTATTCTTTATAATCTACTTATTTGAAATATTATTTATTTAATTATTTCATAAATACGTAAATTACTAAATAAATAATTACGTTAAATTACGGAAAAGATTAAATTCATTAATAAATATAAAAAACATAGAACAATTAATAAAAATACTACAACAACGAAAATATGAAATAATGCCATTAGAAAATAGTACAATGTATTTCGAATTTGGATAGACGATATTATGAAGTCGCTAAATTTTTGTAATTTAATTCTCAAAATTCATATGTTCATCCCACAAATGATCGATTAATGCATTTCGAAGTGCAATGTGAGTTTCTTTATCCTTGATTTGTCTATGACGAACAAGGAATTCCTGAAAATGGCGATTTTCGTCTTCAACCAACTCAACTTCGTGTTAACTTTAATAAATAATCGTGTTTGATGTATTTTAAATTGTTTTCGTCTTTTAATTAATTAATTAATTATGTCTTACATTTAAAATTTATTTTAAACCCAAATAATATTAATATTAATAAAAAAAAAAGTAATAATTTATTGTATTAAAAAATATATAGCACAAATTACATAAATACCCTCAACAAATTTATTTGAAAATTGTTAAATAAGGGCAAAATTGACATTTTACACTTTGCACCATTTTGCACCAAAATGGTGCAAAGTTTGGTGTTCGGTTGGAGCAATTTTGCACCAAAAAATGGTGCAAAATGGTGCAATGGTGTTGTGGTTGGAGATGCCCTTATAGATCTGATAGTTGAGAAAAACGGTTCAATCCAAAATCAATGTCCCAAAAAAAAAAAAATTAGTAAGCACATATATATTTTCCCCAACATCTCATGTGTGATCCGAAATTGATTAAAATCGGTGAAAAAACTCCCCAAACAAGTCCAAAGGATTTTCACATTTTGCTCACAGTATAGGACAACCGAAACGGTTTTGCAGCAAAGTGTATGAAATGAATTTATGAAGAATAAAAATAATTTTTAATCATGGGTCTAAAGTTCCTAAAAAGAAAGATGAAAGAGAAATATTGAAAGAACAAAAAAAAAAAAAGTTCCCAAAAAAAAAAAAAAAAAAAAAAAAATGAAAAAAACAAAAAAAAAAAAAAAAAAAAAATACATAGGTGTGAAATTGAAATGAAAGATGTGGAATTGTGGGTATAAAAATGAAAAGTTTGGGTATAGTTTGCAATAATTTGAAAGGTTAGGAACCCCAACTACAATTCTCCCTAAAAAGTATTATATATAAAGATGTCAATTATTGGATTAAAGGTAGTACGATTGGCAAATTTTGTCTAATGAACGAGTTTGTAACATGCAAGTAAGTCCCATTCTCCATAAAAAGTATTATATGTAACGAGTTTGATGTCAATTATTGTGTTAGTACTAGTACGATTGACAAATTTTGTCTAATGAATGAGTTTGTAATGTGCAAGTAAGTCCCATGAACTTGATGGAACGTAGAAACATTGATTAACATGAACAAGATAATTGGTGTAATTTTATTTAGAGATAAAACTTAAGACTGCGCAGAAAACTAATCATTAATTATTATATTTGTTAAGCATGCCGTTAAAAAAAAGGGGGGAGAGAGAGAGAGAGAGAGAGAGAGAGACGTCGAAAGGGGATAAAGCCTTAGAAAAGGGAATAAATCTCTATGATATCATCATTATGTAGTATTTGATAGAATTCAACAAAAAAGGTAATAAAATTCTATTAAAGTTTCAATTATCTTTCATAATGTCGAATCTCTCATATGAAGCATGTCCATAAAGTATTGATATTATGGTATCATTTTGTAGAAGGGAGTGAGGCAAAATTAATCTCCCATTTGATTATTGATTTATTTAATATCGCCATTACATACTCAAATACTTTAGTAGTAAGTAAGAATAAATTAATTTGATGGCATGGTGAAGAACAAACAAACTAATCAAATTTTCTAAAAAAAATACCAACTTTGAGGGGACCATGGGTGCCTTCTAAATGTGCCGTGCAACTAGTATATATGAATATTGGTGACACAAAATTGAGCATCTTTTGGCACATGAATATTATATATATATATATATATATATATAGATAGAGAGAGAGAGAGAGAGAGAGAGAGTATAAGAGGCCTCGAAGTTTCTTGTCATCTCTTCAAAGTTCAATCGAATACAATATCTTATTAGGTTTCGAATGCTCTAAAGTTAACATTGTCACGAGAGGTTTTCAAGAGTGTTTGATGATGAAATTGACAATAATGTTTGACAATATCTTGAAGTTATTGAAGAAATTTAATTTATTTATTTAATTTTATCTCCAGTACTCACTTTCTAATGTGGATCAAAGACATAATACATGAAAAAGTTTAATTATGGCCCTGTTTGGTACACATTAATATAAAAATGAAAATGAAAAATATAGCCGTTACGAATCCTACACAAGAGATAGAAAGTTAAATATGATGACTCGATGTGATGGATAACGATCATATTTTTCATTTTAATAAGCTAATAATGGGAAACAAACGGGTCTATATGAGTGAACATACTGAAATTTGAACTCAAAATTTTTGTATGCTTTGGTGCTAAGTCAAATCACCTTATCCAAAATCTTAAATATCATAGAAACAATAGTTATATTTATTTAAATTTTATATTTAACCTGACAAATGTTCCAAAATTTTGATACCACACATTCCTTATAGAAAAGAAAAAATATACTAATGATGTGGTACCTTGAATTATAAGTAAAAGAGAAAAAAATATATATACTTCCACAGTTACCTAACAATCTTTTTAACTTAGCTCCTATTTGGCCTCGATTTTGTAAAAATGAATATTGATGAAATAATGTTTTTTTTGAAAAATAAGTGGTTGAAAAAAAAAAGAAAATTTTTCGATTTGCGTGTAATATTATTTTGTGGAAGATTGTATGATTGAATATAGAAAAAAGAAAAATAAAATGCAATAAAATAGAATAGAATAGAAAGTAATAAGGGTCAAACGGGGCTTAACCTTCAAGTATGATTATTCTTATAAAAATTAGAAGATTTTACCTCTTATTTTAATTTAATAATTAAGGCCTAGTCCTTATAATCATTACACTCGCAACCCTAAACATAAAAAAAACATTAAAACCTTCTTTCATTCTCAATATTTTAATGTGAATTAGCATCAAATACATAAACAACATTTTATAGTTATAATTGCTGTCATAATGACCATCGTGATTAATTCTCTATCACTAGAGGTCCTTCAACTTCTATGTTTGTTTAATGTTGACCGTCCTATTTTAATTTGTTCAATTTATTCACTTAACTTATATATTATTTTTCAATTTAACCATTTCCCTAGCAAGTGTCACTAAATCAATGGAATTCACGACCCAACTCATGTTTTTTCAACGCAATTATTTTTGGGAGCTAAAAACTCGTGCAGTCAAATCTCACGTGTTCTTGGTTATAATTGAGTGAGTATCGAGTATTCTGCGATGGCAAGTCATTAGACTTATTTGTTAGCTAGGTAACGAACTTTGACAATCATTTCACAAATTTCATTAGTTTTAGTAGTATTTGCAAAAGAATATGCTACTTGTATATAATGTAGTGTCCTCTCTCCTCACATGTAGGGGAACCCATTTCGAATAAAATATATTTTATTCGAAATGGGTCCCCTCCATGTGAGTAGGATGAACACCGTTATGAATATCTTGATGTACGTGTAACATCATTCATTCGCAAAATCGTTAAATTGAAATAAAATTAGAAGTTAGGTGATAGAGGTGGAATAAATTAAAATTTTGTGACCAATACAAAACAAACCTGTAAGGTTAAGCGATAACGAGTAAAAAATTTCCCTGTATATATAAGGGACATTCTGCCATAATACTAGCCAGAAACAGTAACAAAAACTAAGCAAATGCTTAAGAGAGGCATCACTATCTCTCTCTTTTCTAACATCGCCGTGGTCCTGGGGTGGTGCCGGACGCGCCACCGTAAGAGGAGGAGGAAGGGCAGCACGGTACGGCTGGGAAACAAGAAAAGAGGGTTCTGCATGGCGTCGCGCCAGGTGGTGCACTGGCGGGTGGTGTTTTGCCCAGCCAGGATGTTGAAGAAGATAGTTCTTCAGATGGCGGCGAATGAGCGGCTGGTGGAGGCTTATTGCTGGTCTTTGCCGTTTCTCCGTCCTCAGCTGTTTCCATTATGTTGATCGATAACATCGACCCCTACTCGATATATAGAATTAAGCAAATTTGAATGAAAGGCAGGGGACGTAAATCTGACCTCCAAAGTGTTGATTGTTGATAACTTTTTCCTTTAATGTTTTATCTATTATTTCTATGTTTTATCTTGTTTTCTGTCTTGAAGAATTACTAATTCACCCTTTGATGTAATTAAGAAGATGAAATTTGTGTTATATGATATACACAAAAAATAAGTATAAATTAGAAGAATATTTTTTCATTGTACAGAGCTACATGCTTCTTAAAAACCTTGACATTTTCGATGCATTAAACTAGATTTGGATGGTTCGAATCTAGTTGGGTGTTCGTGTTGAATTTTCTTGAGAAAATTTAACAGTGTCCTGTCTCTCCTAAGATTGAGGGTTAGGCCAGCTCGACTTTATTGCTCCACCCACTTTACACCTCAAAAATAGACTACTACCGTTAATCGTGTAACTTTTTCTTTAATTTTCTCGAATCATATCTCGTCTATCATGCAATAATCAGTCTACTTTTTCTATTTCTAGCAAGGCAAAAAGATGTTTGTATTCTCAAAAATGGATGTTTAGAATCCCAGAATTCAAAAATTAATCAAAGCTATCCATGCATTAAGCTCCTATTTGGTAGAAATTAAAATTTTAATTTAAAGTCAAAGTTAATAATTAATTTTAATCACATATTTTATTAGATCCACAATTTTTTAATCACATATTTCATTAACTTTTATCAAAAGATGTTAAAATTCTAATTTTAATCCATGGAGAGCCAAACATAACAGAAAATAAAAATGTAGATGAAGACAAATATGTTCGCCTGTAGGTCTGCAGTTCAACGCTAAGGCTTAGCTCGCATTGAACATCCGCCAAGCGGATAACTTTCCCAGCAACATATATCTTGTTGGAATTTATAGTAAATAACAATTAATAAGTGAATTGAAAGTGCGACGGTTGGATGACTCTCCAAAATACAATAAATACATAATAAAAAGTCATGACTTTTAGATATGGTGCGATTTGGATCACCGATCATGTCCTAATATAAAATGATGTTATCTAATGATTAAAATGAATTTGTTTCAAAAAAATGTGTACATTTGAAACCAAAAAATAAAAAAATAGCGCATTGAAATTTATAAATTGGATAACTTAATTCCATTTTATTCACTATAAATCAATTTCAAATAATTCATTTCTAATTCTTTCTTCCTCCAAATTCTGCCAAAATAATTTATTAATTATTTTTGAGCTTCAATGTTTGATACTTTAGTATTTGATATCATCTACCTACAATTTATTGAAAGTGAGGATGGTGGAGAAACTTTTAAATACCAAATTTACCCCTACGTATTCAACTATATGCCCATTATACCCTCATAATTCGAATACCAATTTAATTAGTATTTATCATTTGGTTTAGAATTAATATAATCTAAGGAGTGAAATATTTAATTGATATTTATCATTTTGGATTGGAATTAATATAAGGAGTGAAAATAACATTCAATTATATCAAAAAAAAAAAAATTAGTGACTTACTATTTAATTGACTATTTTGTTCTTACAATTTTTATTTCCACCAACAAATCAATTTTTATTTTTCATCAACAAAACCCTTATTAATCTTTAAGATTTACATCATAATTCATGCAATCATGAGTTTTATTTTTCATTAACAGAGCAACTTTTGATCTTCATGTCCATTAAGTTATTATTTAATTGAGGTTACAAATATTTTAAAGGTTGCATTAATATATTAATGAGGACATTCATTGAATAAAAAGAAATTAAACACGAAAATTCAATGCCTGACATTCAATTGATTTTTTTCTTTACAATTTTTAATTTTCATCAACAAAGCCCTTATAACCAATTTAATTAATATTTATCATTTGATTTAGAATTAACATAAGTGGTGAAATATTTAATTGATATTCATCATTTGGATTGGAATAAATTAAAGAGTGAAACTGACATTCAATTATTAAAAAAAAAATCAATGAAAATTTAGTGACTTATCATTCAATTGAGTATTTTGTTCTTACAATTTTTATTTTTGATCAACAAAATAAATTTTTATTTTTCATCAACAAAACCCTTCTTAATTTTCATGATTTACATTATAATTCATCCATTGAATTTTTATTTTTCATTAACAAAGCAATTTTTAATTTTCAGCAACAAAGCCTTTATTAATCTTCATGATTTACATTATAATCCATCCATTATGTTATTATTTATTTGAGATTACAAAATTGAAAGGTTGCAATAATGTATTAATGAGGTAACAAATGTGGTAAGGGTTGCATTAATATATTAATTGGGACATTCGATCACTAAAAATAAAAATATTGTGTACAAAGAAGTATTATTGTAATTATATCATTACATTTTAGTTTATTCAACATTTTCACATTATATATATAATTTCATAAAAACTTATATATACACGCGCGCGCGCAATTGTAATTTTCCCTTTAACAATATCAATTACCTATATTATTTTAAAAGTTTCAATTTGCTCAACGAAATTAATATTTGTTTTATTAATTTTGAAAGAAGTGTTTTATCTTAGGAGATAGCACGCTATGCAGCGGGTGAAATGTGTGTTAAAGAGAACTACAATTGCACACCTTGTTTTATTTCATCTTCTTTTAATTTTTAATTTTTTTTCTAAATATCAATAAGTCATTCTTTTTCTTCCTTTCATGCGCATATATACGTTGATTTTGGTAAAAATTGAAACTCTATTAAGTAATTTGCATACAATGAAATATAAATATACACCAACTTTTTAACAACGTATCCATCCAGCAACCAAAGTTACAACTGGAGTCCACAAAAGAATCACCATATACATCAATAGTCTCAAACCAACAAAACCCCAAACGAACCCTTAAGTTAATGTTCACCAAGAACACGAAGACATGAATAATTCTATTTGTACATTTAAAGGTGTACCAAATTGTTTACCCCTTTTCACATGCTCGCGGGCCCGTGTGCATTAAAAATCCCAAAAATGTGGTCTCCACCCTATTGTGAGTAGTCGATAAAAGATTATGTAAAAAAATTTGGTACATGTAACATGATCCGAAGAACATTCCCTCTCATACCTGCACAATGATTAACAATACATTGATTGCAATTTTAATCAGTTGTTAAACTTGCTTAGCTTGAGTTGCCACCTTTTCTTGTTTAAGAACCCCTTTAAAGATGACGTCTCTTGTAAAATGAACTTTGATATCAATATATTTGGTTCTATTATACAACATTGGGTTTTTTAATTAAACAAATGAAATTTTGACTATTAGAAAATAATTTTCTAGATCTTGTAGTTAGTTCGCTCGATCAAATTATTATTAAACAAAGACCGGAGTTAGTTTCCCATGCAATATTAGATCTTGTGTAGTTATACAGTTCGACCGAAGTTTATGCACATCTAACTCCGGACAAAGGAAGTGGCCGACAGTACACCCAACCAAGTGAAGGTCCATCACCTCCTCGCCAATGAGAGAAGGCAGTGCATTCCCCACTTTGAAGAATCCCAAGGTGCAAGGATCTGCTCAAGTGAGGAGAGGTGTATACTTAGGGATGGCAATCGAACTCGTCGACTCGGGTAGCTCGTGGCTTGAGGCTTGAAAGAACCGAGCCAAGGCTCAAGTCAAGCCTCATTTTGGGGTGTCGGGCAAAACTCGAGCCGGCCCGTGTAGCTCACCTGCTCGGACTTACAAACCTATATTTTTATATATATAAAAAAACATATACAACAAAATAAATAAATAAATAAATAATTTAAAGGCAGGTGGTTGCTGCCATGTTTATAGATTAATAACAACAATAATAATAAATCAGCAAAACACCGAGCCTGCCTGGCTTGGAAAGGTCTGAGCCGAAAGCTCGGGTCGAGCTTTTACTCGGCCCAGCTCGGGCCCAGAAAAAGGCTTGATCATTTTACTCGATCCAAGCCCGAGCCTAAAATTTCGGCTCGTGAGCCGGCTCGACTCGACTCGTTGACATCCCTATGTATACTCCAAATATTTTTGATTGATGCACTTTATTTATTTTTTTATTTTGGATGTTTTTTAATGTAATTATCAGTTCTATGTTTTTGGTGATTTTTTTTTTTAATGTAATTATTAGCTTTAGCATCATGTTTTTTATTGTAATTACTATATTTCATTGCACCGTGATTAATATTTCTCCATTCGATTATTGATGTTAACATTTTTCTCTCTCTCTGTCTCTGTCCCTTGTAAAATTCTATCCGCTTTGCATAACAAATGCTACAAACCATTCATTCTCTTGGAAAAAGAGAGTGCTGAACAATTCAAGTCATTTTAATCATAAATTTATAAAATAGATGTGTTCTTGAAGATATTTCCTCGATAATTCCTAAATTTTCATATCATTTCGATGTTAGTTTGAGAAATTTAGTGGTCAAAATTAGATCACCTTAAAGTACGCATTTATATGTTATTAGGCTATTTAGTAGTTTGCACTAATTGTGCAATCCATCTCCCACGTCTCCTATGCCGCTATAACTATGAAATGAAACTCATTTAAGTGAATAACATTCAATATTTGGAGAAATTTAGGGTGCGGTTGGTTTGCTATTTTCGGGCCATTTTCCGTTTTCGTTTTCTAAAACGCGAAAAACGCGTTTTGGTTCGTCGTTTTTGAAAACGCATTTTTGAAAACGAGTTAAAATTTATAACTGAAAAAGCAAAATGACTTTTTATCATTTTGAGCGTTTTCAGTTATAAATTGTTAAAACGCTCAAAACGTGAAAAACAGGTCATTTTCGGGGAAAACTAAAAATCATTTTGAAAATGAAAATGGAAAATGAAAATGAAAACCAACCGATTCCTTAGTGATTAAAGTTGGACATATGAAATTATAGCGAGTGATCGAAGATACCAACGTAAGTTCAATGATTATTGGACAATTAACTAATTAACCCTCGATACCAAGGTGCCCTTTATTGTACCTTTGAAGTTTGAACCCTTTCACGATACATCTTTGCAGCAACTTCCAATGCTCTCGCTCGCGAGAAAAGCTCGGGGCCTCAGTCAACTCCAATTTACCGCCTTCCAACTCCGATCTGCCCGAACCGATGCCGATTCTGGCCCAAGGCGCCGGCGGTCCAAATTCTCGCCATCGTCTATGCTGAGAAAGACTGACGATAAGTCCGATTGGTGGGTGGTGGACGGCGAAATGCACGAGATAGGAGAGAACGTGCCTCCCAGAGAGCGGTTTGTGATTCCAAGAGATAATATTCCCAACAAGAGACGCAAACAGCTCCGCGAACAGTTCATGCGTCGCACGCGCCTCGTTCTGAAAGAATCTGTAATTTCTCTTTTTTAAAATTTAACGTCATATGCACCTTTAATATATTTGGATGATGAGTACTGGGATTTTTGCCTGTTGCAAGTAATTGTGTGAAATGATTTTTGTTTAATTTAATGATATGACACAGGGGCTGTGTAAATTTAGAAGGTGGGTACTTGAGAAATTAGGGTTATTGAACTTTGGTGCTTATAATTGTTGTTTCTTCTAAAGAATCTCGCTGGTGAAGTGTAAATATGAGCAACCTTTTAAGAAATCATAATTTGATTTGTTGCATTGTTCTCTAATTAGATATATCATTAAAGTCTTGATGTTGTGGATAGATTTGGATTACCTTTACTTATCACTTAGTAGGAATTGCTTACTGCACTCTTGCTTAGTTATTCCATCTTTACTATGGAAATGTACTTTCTATCTACATACTTGTGTTACTTCGTATGCAACGGTTTGTACAGGAATGCATGAGTTTTACCAAGTACTCAGTAAATTATAACCACTTCAAATCTTCAATTTTGAAATCTATTTCATGAGGAACCATGCTCTTAGTCGAACTGCTGCAGTTGTGTCTTGTGTTGTGATAACTCGGAATTACTATGTTGCAATACATTGAGTTGATGCTTTCAAATTCTCGAGTTAACTCCGAGTTAGGCCTCTCCTCCATGTCCAACAGATCTGATTGTAGATATGAAACCACTCGATTGGTGAAAGTCCGTTATATCTTTGTTTGGCATAACTAATTTCCTTGAAGCTATGCTGATCAGCATGCTATATCACTTGCTTACAGTTATATCGAAACAAGCTGTTACAAGCTTTAAATCAAATTAATTTTTAGTTAGTTGGACTCAGAAGAAATAAGTATCTCGTTTTTAAATATAAATGAAAAGGATTTAAGTTCCGCTGACATTTCCTTCTGTTACTTGGATTTGTAGTTAACTCCGAGTTAGGCCTCTCCTCCATGTCCAACAGATCTGATTGTAGATATGAAACCACTCGATTGGTGAAAGTCCGTTATATCTTTGTTTGGCATATCTAATTTCCTTGAAGCTATGCTGATCAGCATGCTATATCACTTGCTTACAGTTATATCGAAACAAGCTGTTACAAGCTTTAAATCAAATTAATTTTTAGTTAGTTGGACTCAGAAGAAATAAGTATCTCGTTTTTAAATATAAATGAAAAGGATTTAAGTTCCGCTGACATTTCCTTCTGTTACTTGGATTTGTATTTGACTTTTTGAATGTTTTGAGTTGGATATCAAATGGGAAGTTCATTTGGTTGTTTCTAAACTGATCTTACTTTTGCAATTGAAAGGAGCATGAACCTTGGTGCAAAAGATATATGGAACTATATAATGAGATGAGGGAGAACTGGGAGAGGTTGTACTGGGATGAGGGTTATTCCAAGAAGCTCGCTCAAGATCATGCAAATTACGAGTCTGCTGAAGATGATGATGAAGATTTTAATCCATATAGGTTTGACAATACTTTTATTTTCTTGTTGCCATTCCTACCAAGTTGGAGGTCTCGGTTGATAATAATTTTTAATTTGAGATAGTACTCCTAGTCACCTATAAAGGTCACTGTATTTCTTAACATGAGAAACAAGTTAATTTCAACTTGCTTTCAGTGGTTGGAGAACTGAACACTGCTAAGGGAACTTCACCTTGTTCCTTTCATCTCTTTTCATTTTCTTTTGTTTGTTGACATCATTCTCAAAAATGGTAAAGTTTACTTGTTAGGCTGAAATTTAACTACTAAGTGGCGATTTCTCTTTGTTGCAGGAAAAGGCAACCCCAAGTTGAGCAAATGAAGGTAATCATGCATGCATTCTAGTCAAACTTTGTTCATTTATTTTAATAGTGGTAATATAATGCCATAGATGGTTTTCAACTTATTTGTAACCGTAGCGTATAGGAGTAAATGTGCACTATAGTATTAATTTATCTAAATCAGTGCTGTTTTGGTAATATTCTATTTGTTATGTCTCTAAATCTTTAACCTGCGCAGTTGAAGTTGCCATTAATCAAGCCTGTCTTTGAGCAGGGCGAACTATTTCTTTTACATCTCACTCATCAGCTCCTTTCTTCCTATATCTCTTGAAATTTTTTGCTCACCTTTCCTTCTCTCTGTATTTGTTATCTTCAGAGGCATCCTCTTCCTCCCTTCTCCCTTCCCCTCCCTCATTTCCCTCACTGTTGGCCTGCTTATGTGATATACAAATATAGAAGGTTGGGAATTGGAAATGCTATTGGCTGACACCTATTGCATGTTGTTATATGCTTTTTCTGTTGATTCATTACACAAAGTCTCCTTGAACTAGTAGGCTGAAGCATGCTGTGTAAAATGGGTCTGTGTTAAATCTAACTTTTACAATATGTCAATGTGACTTGAATTTTTGACTGCAGGATCAAGGCGTGGGGAGAAACAGGAGAGATGATACCTGGGAAAAGGTTGGCCAAATCCGTGATAAATTTGAATATGACAGAGAGAGAAGAATGAGAGAAAAAGGTTAGTTTACTTAGTTCTAGAAGCCATTTATATGTTTTCTTCAGAATTCTGCATCCGGTTTATGATCTTTTAGAGCTTAAAGTTGGAGTCCTTTAACTACAGTGTCAGTCATATACAATACTTACTATAAAGCAACCTTAATTCGGCTTCTTGGTTATTGTACATATTATTTTTGTTTGCTCTTGGATTGAAATTACTCTTTACAAAGTATTTTGCGATGCTGGAATTCTGTGATTACTTGTGCATAATGTAGTTTTTGGGCATGGAGGTAATCTTAAAAGAACCTTCAATTATGTTAAGGAGTCTGCATTTTGAATTTTAGCCTATCTGTAATTTTCAGCTTTTTTACTCTATATATAATGAACTTGACACGGACAAAACTGAAGGAATTTTGGGTTTTTAAGTTTGCACTCCTCCAGTTTGCTGTATTGAAAGTTAGCCTTGTAGTTTGAAACCAGAAAACGGGATTGGCCACTTTGTTGTATTGCTCTATTATCACGGGTGTAAATTCTCTTTGCATTGAACTTGCAGCTTTTGCCCCTATGAATGGAGGAAATGATTTTGACACGAATGATTCAGTTTCAAGGAACAAGCCTTTTGACATTCGGAGATATATCTCTGGGAGTGATAGTGATTGAGAAACTGGCCATAATTATTGGAAAACATCCCATATGGTGAGTAATCTTGTTTGCAGAGGATTAATTGTAGAGTAAATGTTACTTGGAAGTTTCACTATTCTAAGTGGGCATCGTCTTATGGACCCATGGCTTCCGATAACGTTTTTAGTTGCACATTTCTTAGAAATTTTAGCTGGAAAACTTGAGCAATGTATATTTATTTCCTTGGCTTGATCAATTTTGTTCCTCATCCATCTATAACTTGGCATTGGGATTTCTGATTATAGGTCCCTTTTTTTCTCATGCTTTTCTCTTGGAGGATTTTAATTTTAAAATGATATCAATTAGTAGGATGTCAAATGTTAAATAATTTATACCTTACTGATTTGTAGACGATCAAGGGCTGCGGATGAATCTATATCTATCTATATTATGTAAATGAGCTAAGTATCATGACATTGATATAGGTTGTAGACCGAACTTAGGGGAAGCAGAAGTTACTTAAAAGTAACTTTTTATTTCTAAACATGCATGTACGGATAACTTTTAAATAAAATTTACTTCTTAAAGTAATTATATGTCATTGTTAAAATAAGTAACTTTTTCGAGAACACAGCACTAGGTTTATATATGGCTTAAAATTGTACAGATTGCTAAGAATTATGACACAATTTGATTAGAAAATCGAGTGCCTTAGAAAACATAAATGTTGGGTCTAGTCCTTCATTGAAGCCTAGAACAAAAGCTGGTTACAATAATTAAAAGTAGCTCATCTTCTCTTTTTCACAGGTAAAATGAAAAAAATACAAGAAAAATACTAGGATATATGATGTTTGGCTGTGTTTAGAAGTAGCTCATCAGCTCTTTTTTCACAGGTAGAGTAGTTACTTTTAAGCCAGATTACGTTGATTGCATGCATCAAACTTTGTGTCTATTCCCTCTTCTTCTTCGTTCTCATCTTCTTCTTCATTTAATTCAGGAGCCCAAGCTGGTTGCTCGACTGACATAAAAGGTGAATAATCATCTTCTTTCTTGACCAATGATTCCATCTCTCTCTTCTTCTTCATCAGAATTGATTTCTAGTGTTTCTTCATCTTCGTCATAGGGCACCAGTGTTTCAGTTGATTCATCTTCTAGTTCATGCACTTTTGTTTCTTTAACGTTTGATGATACATTTGTTTGCTCGGCTTGGCTTGGCTTGGCTTTTCACCTCTTCCACTGGAGCGACATCTACCTGTACAAATATATGTTGTAACTGAAGATTCGTACATGATATCTGAACAAGAATAAAGATATTACTAGATAGTATTAAAGAAGAAAGAGATTAAATTTTGTTTGTTATGCTACATGCACCAAGTATTTAAACTAGAATGATAAAATGAACATTTTAACTTGTTATTGAGGGACAAAATTATTTATTTATATTTTAGATTACGGCATCGCTTCACATATACCGAGGTTAGATCGTGGCTTCGCTTGTGGAGTTTTCATAATAATCTGGTCATCAGAGTCGCGAAGGCGAGATGTTCATGTTGAGGGGGCAAAAAAATGCTTGACGGGACAAAATATACATATATTATGTGTTTATTAAAAAACTTTCTAAATTTCTACATAGGCTTTCTTAAATTTTAAATTGTTGTGGGGGAGATTTTCAGCCCCAGCACCTTGTAGCTCCGCCGCTGCAGCCTGCATGAGACTTGGATTCCTGGCATGAGCAAGTTAGCTAAGCTTGAGAAAAAGTAATTTTTCTTCTTTTTGACGTATGCAAACTTGCGTTATAAAAGTATGATTTTACACTGAAATTCATAACAAAGTAACTTTTAGAGAGTTTCAGAAAAAAAAAAAAAATAAATAAAAATTTGCTTGCTTAAAGAGTAACTGTCAAACTTATCTAAAGATTTCCCTGTAGGGATTATTCTCCTTGTACATTGGGGTGCCATAAGGATGTCCATAATGGACACTCGACACCCCCCTATTGGAGGGGAGTCAATGGGGTGGATTATTCTTCTTGTACATTGGGGATGCTATAAGGGTTATGACACCCTTAATGTACCCATAGCACTACCCAATCCAAGTAGTACTATCAAAATAGTAAGCTTAAATATTGTATTGAAAGTTCCAAATAAGTAACTTCAAAGAACATCATACGTGCTTCGCAAAAAGAGTTACTTGTGAGTAATTTTCAAGCTTAGGCAAACATATTGCTTGTCCAGAACAGTTGAGAAAAGTAAGATTTTGTACTGAAAATTCCAAAAAATATATATATAATTGGCAAAAAGTTATAACTTTCGTGCTTATCCAAACTTGCTAGGTTGAAAAGGTGAGAGAGAACCTGGAGGGAGGCTGTTGACCTCAAAAAGTGTTGCCAACAGATGTCGGTCCCACCCGCGCACACGTGGGCGAATGTCCAACACGTTAATACACGTGGACAGTCTAAAACGAGCGGTTCAAAGGGTGTGGGAGTAGCCCAACGACGCGGGACGATGACGTTCGGAATCCGACGGGCCGTTCGTGATCCGATTGTACAATAATTACCAACCGGTGTTCGTAAATATATACGTAAATGTGTATAAATTCGATTTGTGTATTGCAAATAAATGAGAGAGTTGAGTAAAGTGTAGTTCTTTGTATTGATTCTTGTATTAGTCATTTGATGTTACACAAGGGAAGTATTTATAGTGATACATGTGAAATGGGAGCCCTTCGATGAGGTGACACGTGACCTCATCTCTTTGATTCAAACATTTTATCCTAGGCAGGGGGCTTGACTTGCTAGCTTGCTGCGCATTTATTACTTGTGCAGAGCCTCCATGCTAGTGACAAGACTTGACATTTATGCTTATGACAAACGTTCCATCAATCATTCGAATAAGATCTTTGTGTAGACGATCTCTTGGGAAAAGTGACCATGGAGGACGCTCCCATGTGGTTCGGAGGCTCCTGCATCAGGTTCGGGGCTTCTTCCATTTCATACAATACTTCACTTGAGGGCTTCAATTAACTTCAACCAGCTTCTGCATCATGGCGTCGGCCCATAGGCCTCAGCATGTGGACCTCGGTTACGATCACAGGCCTTGGTGGAAGGGCATGCCTCGAATTGAAGGGCTTCGGCCATAGCCCACCTCGACAATATACACCGCCTCGACTAGAGTGCCACGTGGTTCGGCCTGAGTGGGCCATTGGCCTATGTAGGTTGGCCAAGTATTACAATACGCAACAATAGTCCCCCAAGTCCAAGTATAGATCATGGTTGGAGTTTGAGATGTGCTGCTGTAAGAAAATGATGAAGAGACCGAGGCTGTGTTGAGGTGGAAGTCGAGGTGGTTGGGTAACCGAACCTGCGAGGCTTGCAGGCTGATCGTTGAAGTTGAAGCCAAGGTGGTTGGGAAACCGAACCTGCGAAGCTTGTAGGCTGATCGTTGAAGTTGAAGCCGAGGTGGTTGGGAAACCAAACCTGCGAGGCTTGTAGGCTGAATGTTGAAGTTGAAGCCGAGGTTCGATGGGAATGATTGTGCGTCGATAGCTGCGCCAATGATTTGATGTTTTGTGCTTGTTTTCGAGGAAAAGCGGCTGACCCGTACGACTTCCAAGGCGCCTGCTGCCGTCGAATTAAAAACACAATTATGAGGACAGCTGGAGGTTCTAGAAGTAGACGCGTTGGATGGGGTGTGTGGAAGGCACGCTTGAGTCTGAGGCGTAGGTTTGAAAAACCGTTTGAATTCAACGCCTCGAATTTATTCTACAAGGGAGGGCTCAAATTGACTGAGATTCGATCTGACGGCTGGGGTTCGTCCTGGACCTCTATAAAAGGTAAGAGAATCCCATTTTTTAGGACTTTTGAAAATTTGCAATTTGATTCTCTCTCAAAATCTCGAACTTTCAGACGTCAAGGCTACCTGTTCTTTGATTTTTCGGCCTATCTCCGTTCGCGTAGTGTTTTTCCCTTAGGTATTATTCGTAGAAAAGCCCCTTTTTGTTGTGTTAATTCTGTGAAATGGAGTTCACCTCGGGTAGGGAATTGGTGACTGTAGCGTCGTTAGATTATGGGGTCAGTCAGAGGGGGGATGCCGAGGCTGATAGTTATGCCATGACCGAGGACCCAGTAGATTATACTGAAGAGTGTGGGGCGTCTAGGGTGCCCTCAAGTATGACGTGGAAAAGGTTAGGGGAGATCAGGGAGAGATACAGTGTCCCCCACACCATAGAAATGCTAGTACCCGAGCCAAATGAGCATGCCTGCTATCCGAGGCCCGGGTGCGTGGCAGTCAGTGAATACCTGTTTAAGGCAGGTATGCGTCTTCCTCTGCACCCCTTCTTTAGGGCGGTGCTGAGGAACTTTATGTTGTCGTCGACCCAGGTTTTGCCAAATGGGTGGAGCCAGTTGGTCGGCTCGTACTTCCTGTGGAAGGAGGTGTCACTTGGGGAGGACATGCATCTCCATGTATTTATGACCCTTTTTCAGCCCCGGATCATAGGGAAGGAGTCCAGAGGGTGGTATTACCTTACACCTTGGGGGGCTCACGCACCCTTTGTGGTGGGACTGCCTTCCTCCATTAAGGGGTGGAAGGAGTACTGGTTCTAGGTGCAGGGAAAATGGCAGGTAGTGGAGGGGGACAAGGCCCTTTCTTGCACAGTGCCGACCCAGTACTACGAAGCTCGTGAGTCTCCCAGCCCCTGCTTGTACTTCTGAATTGAACACTTAGAAAATTTCTAACTGTTGTGGCTTCCATTGCAGATTGTAGTACGAGGTTCGAGCTCAACACAGAAGAGTTTGAGGTGATAGAGGACATCTACAAGAGGCCTCTGAAGCTCCGCCACTTTGACCATCTGATTGACAGGAGTCGCTACTTCCTGGATTTTGGACTGATGGCATCCAGAGATACGAGGCTCTCATAGTTGTAAACTTCCTTGTCCTTTTGATTGGATACTGATGTGCTGACCTGACATTCTTATGCAGATAAATTCAAGAGGAAGGAGTACCTAGCTCCAGACATGGCTACAATTCTGAAGGCCACCACCACCGTCAAAGTTAGGGCCTTAAAGCCGGGGTCTAATGGGGCCAAGAAGGTCCGAGGTAGGGTGGAATGCATTTCCAAGGACAGTACTCCAAAGGCTTCCGAAGAGGGAGCTTCCCAGAGGCAGGAGAGGCCAAAAGAGCCTCGGGGAAAAGAGAAGGTCCCAGAGGAGGCGAAGAGGAGGAAGCTGGTGCTCGTTACTAGATCGTCCGGGAAATTTGGGACATCAGTATCCCACGAGGCCAAATCAACAGGCGAGCCAAAGCTGCTCGCATCCGCCTCCAAAGCCATCAAGTTAGAAATGGTCAGAGAGGCTGAGGCTGAGGCTGAGGAGGCCAGAGAGAAGGCTGCGAGGAGAGCTGCCGAGGAGGATGCAACTAAACAAAAGCCAGTTCGGGAAAAGGGGAAGTCTCCAAGCTTCCTAGCTGGAAGGGAGGAAACCTTGGCCCCAACCTTGGTGGAGGCTCTTCCCCAGGAGGTCCGAAGCGCCACAAAGAACTTTTACCGATTTTGGACGGACAGGTGGCAGCTGCATGCCTCCTCCTGCGATGCCACCGACCTGACGAGGGCTTTGGTAAGCCAAAGCGTCAGAACTTTTGGCCTCGCTCTTGAATGCAGGGAGGCCCTGAGTGATTTTCAGACAAGGACTCAGTCTTCGGAGGAGAAGACGGCCTCCCTTGCAGAGGAGTTGAAGGCAGCTAGGGCCGAGGAGGAAGAAGCCAGGGCCCAAAAACTTGAAGAAATGGCCAAGCTTGAGTCTGCCTTGGCCCAGATTGAGGCCTTGAAGAAGGAAGTCCATGAGTCACAGTGCGAGGTGGCCTCCCTTACAAAGAAGGTAGAGGTCTCCAATGAGTACCAGAAGGTGACCGCCGAGGCCCTGGAGAAGGCAAATCTCTCTTTGACGGGTGCCCAAGAAGCTTACCATTTCTTGGAAACCCAAATCAAGTAGTATGTGGATGATGCATCCTATGCCAGAGAGGAGGCTCAACGGGCGAGGGAAGAGGCGGTGCGAGAGTACATTGCCAACTTCCATAACACAGAGGAGTATAAGAGCTTCAGTGCTTACTGGAGAAACTTTGCCTATGCTGAGGTGATGGAGCGGGCAGAGGAACTGTATCCCAATTTGAATCTGACTCAACTCAGGTCTGAATTCGTGGATGAGGTACCTCAGACCCCTGCTGAGAAAGTAGGGTAATGAAGCAGCTGAGGTAGGGGAGACAGATGCCGATGCTCAAGTACAGAAGCTCCTCCCCCATCTACCCAAGCTTAGATTAGTTTTCTTTTCAGTTTTGTCGAATGTAATGACTTGAGGCCCACTTTTGTAATCCTTTTTGAAGATCAATATAATGCCTATTTCATTCATTGTTGTTTCTTTATCAAAGTGTACGCGCCTCGTTAAGCAAATGAACTTAAAGGTTGACAGAAGCACCAACTAAATAACTCTAACTTGGTACCTTAACTTCAATTACTTTGAACAACTGGATTGAACGACTATACGAACCTCGGAGTTAAGCAAATGAACTTTACTTAAGCATAATAACTGTATGAGCCTTGAACTTAAGCGAATGAACTGAATGAGCCTTGGAATTAAGCGAATAAACAACTGAATGAGCCTCGGATTTAAACGAATGAACACTGAATGAGCCTCAGATTTAAGCGAATGAACACTGAATGAGCCTCGAACTTAAGTGAGCCTCAATTGCGCGTGAGGTGGCTTCTCTCATTGGCGTTCAGCCTGTGTTAGCGCTTCGGAGTTCAAGCGAAGTAGACAAGGCGAGCCTCTCTTCGAGGTGACGACGCATCTCAGACATGGTGGATGGTGCGGCCATGTTGAGACTTCTCCTCTTGGCATTTTGTCTGGCCAAAGGGAGGCATGTGCTAGCGCCTCGGAGTTCAAGCGAGGTGACCTAGAGTTGGGACGTGAGCCTCTCCTTCGAGGTGACGACGCATCCCAGACATAGTGGACGGTGCAGCCATGTTGAGGCTTCTCCCCTTGGCGTTTTGTCTGGCCAAAGGGAGGCATGTGCTAGAGCCTCAGAGTTCAAGCGAGGTGGCCCAGAGGTGGGACGCGAGCCTCTCCTCCGAGGTGACGACACATCCCAGACATGGTGGGCGGTGCAGCGATGTTGAGGCTTCTCCCTTTGGCGTTTTGTCTGGCCAAAGGGAGGCATGTGCTAGAGCCTCGGAGTTCAAGCGAGGTGGCCCAGAGGTGGGACGCGAGCCTCTCCTCCGAGGTGACGATGCATCCCAGACATGGTGGACGGTGCAGCCATGTTGAGGCTTCTCCCCTTGGCGTTTTGTCTGGCCAAAGGGAGGCATGTGCTAGAGCCTCTCCTCCGAGGTGACGACGCATCCCAGACATGGTGGATGGTGCAGCCATGTTGAGGCTTCTCCCCTTGGCGTTTTGTCTGGCCAAAGGGAGGCATGTGCTAGAGCCTCGGAGTTCAAGCGAGGTGGCCCAGAGGTGGAACGCGAGCCTCTCCTCCGAGGTGTCGAGGTAGTTCAACATGCTAATTTAATCACTGAATTTTATTGAACCATAGAAATGTTACAAAGGTTGGGAACGGTCGTCCAACAAGATAGTACATTCATTGGTAATAGATTCTGAGGTGTTCAATGTTCCATGGACGGGGTTGTACCTTGTCGTTCATGTCTTCAATCCAGTAAGTCCCAGGTTGAACTTCTTCTCTGATTTTGTTGGACCTTCCCAGTTTGGGCCTAGGGAACCGGAACCAGGTTCTTTTGAGGACAAGAAGACCCTCCTGAGTACAAGGTTGTTGATTCGGAATGACCTCTTCTTGACTTTCGAGTTGAAGTACTTTGTCATCTTTCTCTGATATGTGCCGAGCTTCAATTGGGAGTTATCTTTTCTTTCTTCGATGAAGTCGAGGTCGAGCCTCCGAAGCTCATCGTTAGTTATCTCGCTGAAGTGCAGACGTCTTGGGGATGGAAGTCCGACCTCCACGGGGCTCATCGCCTCAGTTCCAAATGCCATGAGGAAGGGCGTTTCTCCTGTTGGGGTCTTGATGGTGGTTCGGATCGCCCAAAGGACTTGGGGCAGCTCATCAACCCAAGACCCTTTTGATACACCAAGCTTCCTTTTCAAGACGTGCTTGATCGTCTTGTTCACGGTCTCAACTTGGCCATTTGCTTGTGGGTGGTGAGGTGTGGAGAAGTGTTTCTTTATGCAGAGCTCTTCGCATAATTCTCTAACCTTCTTGTTGTCAAACTGTCTACTATTGTCCGAGACAATTGAGTGGGGAATTCCGAACCGGCAAATAATATTTTTCCATAAGAATTTGGAGGTGTTGGCTTCAGTGATTTTTGCCAGTGGTTCAGCTTCGACCCACTTTGTGAAGTAATCAATAGCCACAATTGCGAAACTTGCCCCTCCTCTACCTTTAGGTAGGGGACCTATGAGGTCCACACCCCATTTTGAGAAAGGCCAGGGGCTAGAGACGGTGGTCAAATCCTGCGATGGTTGTCTCTGCACCGGAGAGAAGCGTTGGCATTTACTGCATTTTCCTACAAACTCGAGGGCGTCCCGCTTTAGGGTAGGCCAGTAGTATCCCTGCCTCAATTTTTTTATGCCAGAGATAGACCTCCGGAGTAGTTGCTGCACACGCCCTCGTAGACTTCCCTCAATATGTAGGTAGCCTCTTCTCCTCCGACGCACCGTAGGAGTGGGGAGGAGAAGCTCCTCTTGTAGAGAATGTCATCAATGAGGAGGAAGTGAGCTGACCTCCTTCTTAGCTTGTAAGCCTCATTCTTGTTAGTTGGCAGTACTTGGTCTTTGATGTATGCTATGATTGGCTGCATCCAAGTGGGAGTCCCAGCGATCCACATTACAGTTGGGGCCTCGATCGAAGGTAGGAAGAGGTGCTCAATAGGTACTACTGTGAGTAGCTCTGAGTCCTTGCTGCTAGCTAGCTTCGAGAGTGCATCCGCATGGGCATTTTCGATGCAGGGGATCTGGATCAACTCGAACTTTTCGAAGGATGGGATGAGGTTCATCACCATTTTCAAATAGGAAGCCATCGTTTTGTGTTTGGCTGAGAAGTTATCATTGACCTGGCTAACAACCAGCTGGGAGTCATTACTGATGAGTAGCCTCTTTACTTGCATTTCGGTGGCCAGCCTGAGGCCCGCAAGAAGTGTCTCATATTCTGCCACGTTATTGGTAGCTTTGAATCCGAACCTCACCGCCGAGGTGAGTTTGTGACCTTCGGGGCTGATGAGGACAACCCCAGTGTTGGAGCCAACATCCCCAGCTGACCCATCAACGAAAAGATTCCACGTGGGGGGTTCGGCAGGTTCCATGATTTCATCCACCTCAGGTAGGTTAGCAAATTCAGCCGCAAAGTCAGCTAAGGCTTGCCCTTTTATGGTTGCCCTAACCTTGAACACAAGGTCAAATTCACTGAGTTCCACCGCCCATTTCAATAACCTTCCTGAGGCGTCGGGCTTTTGGAGTACCTGCCTCAGGGGAAAATTTGTCAGTATATGGATGGTGTGAGCTTGGAAGTAGGGTCTCAATTTCCTAGAGGCCGTGATCAAAGCCAAAGCAAGTTTCTCCATATCGGGGTAATGGGATTCCGACGATAGGAGTGCTTTACTTGTGTAGTATACGGGGAGTTGGGTAGACCCGTCTCCCCGTATCAGAACCGAGCTGATGGCCTTATTGGAGACGGCCAAATATAGTTGTAGGATATCACCGGGCTTAGGTTTGGAGAGGAGGGGGGCTTGCCCCAAGTGCCTTTTCAAGCATTGGAAGGCCTCTTCACATTCCTTAGTTCACTGGAATTTTTTTCCCGGCCTTCAGTACTTTGAAAAATGGGAGGCATTTGTCTGTAACTTTGGAAACGAAGCGGCTAAGTGTGGCCACTCGCCCGGTAAGACTTTGTACCTCCTTTGGCTTTTGAGGGGACCTTATTTTGCATAGAGCCTCAATCTTTTCGGGGTTGGCCTCAATTCCTCGTTGGTTGACCATGTACCCCAAGAATTTGCCGAAAGCTATCCCAAAGGCGCACTTGATGGGGTTTAGTCTCATCCTATACCTTCTTAGGATTTGAAAAGTGCTGCTGAGGTGCGTAATGTGGTCCTCGGCCTCCAAACTTTTTACTAGCATGTCGTCTACGTAGACCTCCATTATTTTACCAATGAGGTCCATAAACATCTTGTTTACGAGTCTTTGGTAGGTTGCTCCGGCGTTTTTCAACCCTAAGGGCATCATTCTATAACAATAGAGGCATCGGTCCGTGATGAAAGAGGTGTGCTCTTCATCGGCCGGGTGCATGGGGATTTGGTTGTAGCCGGAGTACGCATCCATGAAACTCAACAACTCGTGCCCAGCCGTGGAGTCTACTAGTTGGTCAATCCTTGGAAGTGGAAAGCTGTCTTTCGGGCAAGCCCTATTGAGGTTAGTGAAGTCGATGCACACCCTCCACTTGTTGTTGTGTTTCTTTACCAAAACCGGGTTGGAGACCCACTTCGGGTAGGTTGCCTCCCTGATGAAGCCATTTTGGATGAGCTTCTGAACTTCTTCCTTTAGGGCCTCATACCTCTCAGGATTGAGGGCTCTCCTTTTTTGTCTATGTCGGGCAACCTTAGGATCGATTTTTAGGTGGTGGCAGCTGACTTTGGGGTTTATGCCTACCATGTCCTCATGCTTCTAGGCAAAGACATCAAGATTCTTGCTCAGGAAATCCTTAATCTTTTCCTTCAGAATGTTGGATAGGCATTTGCCTACCTTCAGTACCTTTGATGGGTCTCGGGGGTCTACCGAGAAGCTCTCAAGTTCCTCTACTGGGGATGCCTGAGGCTCGTGTTCCATGATGCGGGGGTCAATCTCATCGATGACCAGCACCTCCGAATTAGGTGGTACATCGATCATATCAACATCTTCTTGTTCGGTGGGAGCTTCACCTAGGATTTCAGCCATGACCACGTCAGCTATGATTACATGGATGTCCCGGGGCTCTACCTTCTTGATGGAGCTTAGATAGCATTCTCTTGAGCCTCTTTGGTTACCTCTCACCGTTGCCACCCCATTTTCTATTGAAAATTTCATGCATAGGTGGTGGATGGAGGTGACTGCTCCCAGTTCCTTTAGGGCTGGTCTACCCAACACCCCATGGTAGGCCGACCGGCTGTCGACAATGAGGAACTCCATGAAGTTCATCATTGTTTGTGGGGATTCTCCCATCTCCACTGCTAGTGTTATCTTTCCCCTCGGAGTGATGCTATCTCCGGTAAATCCGTACAATGGAGTAGTGGTGGGTGTCAGCTGATGATCCAATATCATTTTATCAAAGGCGGATTCGAATAGAATGTTGACGGAGCTGCCGTTGTCAACTAACATTCGTTTGAGCCCATTCCTGGCTATGACAGCTCTCACCACAAGTGCATCGCAATGGAGGTAATGAACTTCCTTTGTGTCTTCCTGGGTAAATACAATGGGTGGAATCTGGTTTCTTCGGGAGTTGCTACCCACAATGTAGCTTGTTAAAGGGGGGTGTTTAGCCTCCCGAGCATAGTTCCTTTTGGCGTTTCGTGTTTCACCGCCAACATACGGACCTCCAAATATGGTATCCACCTCGTGGATAGGGGCTTCATCTCGAGCTTGCCGGTTTCTTTGGTGTCTACGCCCTTCCCTGGGCCTCTCTGCATCATGGTCCCTTCGTCATGGGAATACATCCCTATGATGGGGAGCGGCCTCCTCACGCCCACGTCGATTGTCGTGCCTGGGCGGGGCCTATTCGCCTGGGGCGAATCATGTCTGTCTCTAGCAGGGTCCTGCCGGAAATGTTGTGCATAGTCTCTACAATCTGCTGTGTCATGCTCGTAGGACCTGTGGTGTACACAGTATCCTGGGGGTTCGGATTTAGCCTATTTCTAGGTCCAGAACCTCGACCTCTACCCCGATGGGGTATCTCCTGGGCCTCCATCTGATGGGGGTTAGTAATTGGGTTGACATCTTCATATGCCAAGGTGGGAACCGCATTCAAAGTGGTGGTGGCAAGTGTTTGACCAAAGTTCTCATTTTCGGCCTGGTTCATTTGGTAGCCCATCAGGTGGGAGGTCGGGTCTCTACCGCGCTGTCTTTAAGGAGGTGGGAGGCCTCTACTTTCCCTGTTCTTATGCTCAATCAATTTTTCATTGATGGTCTCCCTTCTCATCATTTCGAGTAGTGCGTCATAGGTGGTGGGGTCTTGATTCTGCACGTCTCTCCAGAATAAGGTATTCATGTTCAGACCTCCCTTCAATGCGGATAGTGCCTCTCGGTCAGTGACTTGTACGCAGTACGTCATGTCATCGGTGAAGCATGATAAAAAGCTCTTTAGGGACTCCCCATGTGCTTGCCTCATGTCCTGGAGACGTTGGATGGCGGCCTCTCCTTCTTTGCTCACCATGAACCTCTTCAAGAATGTTGTCTTGAACTCCGGCCAGCTTCTAGTGCTCCCAGGTGGCAATCTGTCATACCAAATTTCAGCCGCTCCACTAAGCGTTAAATGGAAGGCTCTGCACTTCACGGCTGGGGTGGCGCCCCTTAGGCTCATGTGAGTTTTATAAGCATTCAGGTGCTTCTCTAGGTCGCCGCTTCCGTCATACTTTGGTAGTTTCGGCATAACATAGTGGCTCGGGACCTGGGCATTCCTGAGTTCTGTTGAGAATGGTAGATTCTCATCGTCATCGTTCAAGTCACAGGACCTCTGCTGTTCATCAGAGTCGTACTCATCAACCTCATGCCCTGGTTGTTGGTGAGAGGTCCCGGGGCGATCCCTAGTCTCTTCCTCCCTCCTCTGTTGCCTATTTCTAGGCAGAGCAACACGGGGGGCATTTTCACGCCTTCTCTCCGCCTGCTGGGGCATTGGAGGTGGAGGAGGCGGCCTTGTCCAAGGCTGTTGAGCCTGCTGTTGCCTGAGCCTCGGTTCGGCGGGGCTGATTCTGTCAAAAACACTTCTTGCCCTCCTATGTCTTGGATCTTGCTCATACGGAGGTGGAAAATTATCATGGCTCATTTGGACCTCGGTGGGTCGGCCAGAAGCGTAGTTGGAAGAGATATCAACTTCCACTTCCCTTTCAAATGGGGTTCTACCTCGGTCATAGTCTGGCGAGACAGCTCTATGACTTTGAACTTCATCCTCTTGCTGGTAGTGCCCTTGGGGGGCGTATGGAGGAATGGGGAAGCCTCCCTGACCCTGCATTTGGGCCATAAGCTCTTTCATAGCCAAGTTTTGGCTAGCAATATCCCTCATGTTGGCTGTAATGGCGGCATTTTCTCTTGATAGTCGTGCCGTCGCACGCATCCCACCTCTTCTTTGGTGGTGGTGAAGTCTTTGCCGAGCTACTAGGGCAGCGGGCTGAGGAGGCACGTTCGTGTTTTCTCTTACCCTTCTGGGGGGAGTATCTTCATTGGAGCTCATTTTCTTTTGCCAGACTTCAGATTTCATTAAGTAATGGGGCTTCCTCCTATTCTTTTCCAAGAACAAATCATTTTTCAAGGGGGGTTGTCCAAATGTCCTTTCAGTAAGCTTTTTCCACAAGGTTGCTCGTGGTTATGGTATGGTTTTCCACAGATGGCGCCAATCTATTGACTTCAAAAAATGTTGTCAACAGATGCCGGTCCCACCCGCGCACATGTGGGCGAATGTCCAACACGCTAAGACACGTGGACAGTCTAAAACGAGCGGTTCAAAGGGCGTGGGAGTAGCCCAACGACGCGGGACGGTGACGTTCGGAATCCGACGGGTTGTTCGTGATCCGATTGTACAATAATTATCAATCGGTGTTCGTAAATGTATACATAAATGTGTATAAACTCGATTTGTGTATTGCAAGTAAATGAGAGAGAGTTTAGTAAAGTGTAGTTCTTTGTATTGATTCTTGTATTAGTCATTTGATGTTATACAAGGGAAGTATTTATAGTGATACATGTGAAATGGGAGCCCTTGGATGAGGTGGCACGTAGTCTCATCTCTTTGATTCAAACATCTTATCCTAGGTAGAGGGCTTGACTTGCTAGCTTGCTGCGCATTTATTGCTTGTGCAGAGCCTCCATGCTAGTGACAAGACTTGACATTTATGCTTATGACAAACGTTCTATCAATCATTCGAATAAGATCTTTGTGTAGACGATCTCTTGGGAGAAGTGACCATGGAGGACGCTCCCATGTGGTTCAGAGGCTCCTGCATCAACTTCGGGGCTTCGGCCATTTCATATAATACTTCACTAGAGGGTTTCAGCTAACTTCAATCAGCTTCCGCATCATGGCGTCGGCCTATAGGCCTCAACATGTGAACCTCGGTTACGATCACAAGCCTCGGTGGAAGGGCATGCCTCGAATTGAAGGGCTTCGGCCATAGCCCACCTTGTCAATATATACCGTCTCGGCTGGAGTGTCACGTGGTTCGACCTAAGTGGGCCATTGGCCCAAGTAGGTTGGCCAAGTACGATAATACACAATAGAGGCCATGAAGCAATTTAGCATCAAAAGAGTGAATTTAAGCGTTTTCTTAAATTATAAAATTGGATTGAAGAATGGCAATGAACTAAGAATTATAGGGACCTATATATAGGAATTGGCCAAAGTACGTGACGTATTATTCCTTGTATGCTCAATAATCCAACTGCATTATAGAATCTACGGAACATACATACTTCTCTCGTAATTTACTTCAATTTTTGTAAAATCTACATCTGCACTTGTTAAGTATTTCGTTGATTACTACATTCTTCCTCTTTTTTCTTTGTGTCCAGGCATCTACAGTACATCTTTCTCGTTTCAATCAAGTCTACGTCATCGATTCTAATGTCATAAATTGATCTGTGAAATAAAGAATATAAAATATAGAGTGATGTGTTTAGAAAATTCATGGGGTTGATCACTGCTTTTTACCTTGGAATCCGTTGAAGTGTGTTAAAACTTAAGTTGTTAAAGAAAAGATAAAAAATTTATTTTATTTAAATGTTTCTGAAATTTTAATTATTTTTTTAATTAAACTATTTGTACATTAACTTTGACATCCTTATTGACAGATAGATGATGTGGCAAGATTGTGATGATTGAATTAAAGGTGTCAGATGTGAAAGATGATGTGAAATTGTGCAAGTATAAACTTAGTAAGCCAGGATGTAAACTATAATGCACATGTAGCACAATTGTTATTATTTTTTTTTTAATAAAAAATCTGACATGCAAATGGATGTATTCATTAATGATTATCAGACTGTTATGAAGTGGTATGATTGTTCAAAATCAACAATTAAAAAAAAAAAATTAGGCCATGCGGTCGCATGGCCTAAAGCCATGCGACCGCATGGAACCCTACGGAGACCAAATGGTCTCGGTAGGGTTGTACCATGCGACCGCATGGGTTTGTACCATGCGGTCGCATGGTACATAAAAAAAACGACCGTTGGGTCGTTTTTTGTTGGTTTTTTTGGTGGCTCTTCATCTATAAGGTGCACCACTTCGTAAAGCTATACTACTTGGCTATAAATAGGTGATCTTGGGTCATTGAAAAATGTTGAGAAAACACCTATTATATTGATACTTCTTGAGATCAAATCCAAAACAAAAAAATACCCTTTCATATTCATCTTTTTCTTTGTGTTCTTTAGTTTTAGAGATTCAAATAAGTGTTTAGTGTTTGAATCTTTATAAGGCTTGATTAATCCTTCAAACCTTTTGCCGGATCACCCTTTAAACACCAAAATAGTGGGGGCAAAATTCGTTTGAGGACAACAATCCAAGATTGTGTTTGAGCCTTCAAAATTCTTCATATATACTTTGTTATTTCTTCATCTCCTATACTTCTTTAGATTTTTTTTTTTATTTTGTTTGTAATTCGTTCTCATCTTTGGTGGAGTAACATTATTTTCCAACAATCTCAAACGAATTTTGTACTATGGAAAACGAAACTACAATGGCGACCATCAAATTGATGAATCAAGATTTGGTTCGATTGGATCGGTTCGATGGCACAAATTTCACAAGGTGGCAAGACAAACTGAAGTTTCTTCTCACCGCATTGAAGATCTTCTATATCTTAGACCCAGAATTGACGCCATTACCGGAACCCACCAATGGAGAAACCGAAGCAGTTAGAGCAGAAAGGCAAAAACGACAAGAAGATGAACTCATATGTCGGGGTCACATACTCAATGCTCTTTCAGATCGTTTATATGATTTGTACACCAACACTTCTTCGGCAAAGGAGATATGGAAGGCTTTAGAAAGCAAATACAAAGCAGAGGAAGAAGGTACAAAGAAATTTATAATTTCAAAATATTTTGATTTTAAGTTTGGAAAATATTCCCCTACTTTTCCAAATACATGAGTTGCAAGTCCTTGTCAACAAATTAAAGGCGGTAAAGATTGAAATCCCGGAGACCTTTCAAGTGGGAGCTATAATAGCAAAACTCCCGAGAACTTGGAAAGGATACCGGAAGAAAATTATGCATAGTTCCGAAGATTACTCTTTGGAACAATTGCAAAGGCACCTAAGGATTGAAGAAGAATCCAGGTTACGCGATAGAAGTGAAAACTCTTCGGAAGGAACTTCTAAAGCGAATGCCATAGAGAAATCTGAACCACCTGGAAAAATCAACAAAAGGAAGCCTTCAAGAAACATTAACAAGTTCAAGAAGAAGAACAAAGGAGGTTGCTTTGTGTGTGGAAAGTCTGGTCACTATGCAAAAGACTGTAGACACCGAAAAAGAAACAACTCCGAAAGTAAAATCAACTCCATTCAAGAAGAAAAGATTGTGGCCACCGTGAGCGAGATAAATGCAATTAAGGGAAAGGTTCCCGGGTGGTGGTATGATACTTGTGCTACGGTGCATGTATCATATGATAAATCTTTATTCAAGACCTATCATGAATTGGATGGAGACCAAGAGATTCAAATGGGCAACGAAGTTCGATCCAAAGTCATTGGTAAAGGAAATGTAGATTTAATCTTCACTTCCGGGAAAAACGTTACCCTCAATAAATAAAGTTGATCTTGCTTATGTTGTGGATTTATTTTCATTATGGCATGCTAGGTTAGGACATATTGGTAAAAGTACCCTCAAAAGAATGAAAAAGTGTGACTTAATTTCATATAATGAAAATAATGAATATAGATGCAAAACTTGTGTAGAATCTAAGATGATTAAAAAACCATATCAAAGTGTAAAAAGAACCTCTAATATTTTGGAACTAATTCATACGGATATATGTGAATTAAACGGCATGTTAACTAGAGGTGGAAATAGGTATTTTATTACCTTTATCGATGACTTTTCTAGATATACATATGTGTATTTAATGAAACATAAACATGAAGCATTTAACATATTTAAGATTTATAAGAATGAAGTTGAAAATCATCTAGGAAAGAAAATAAAAACCTTAAGGAGTGATAGAGGTGGTGAATACTTTTCTAGTGATTTTAATTTATTTTGTGAACAACATGGCATAATTCATCAATGTTCCGCACCAAGGACTCCCGAATAAAATGGTTTGGCTGAAAGAAAGAATAGAACACTAGTAGAAATGATTAATTCTATGCTTATATTTGCTAAGTTACATTTTAACTTATGGGGTGAAACTTTATTAAGTGCATGTAGGATACTTAATAGGATTCCTTCAAAACATACTAAGGTTTCTCCTTATCAATTATGGAAAGGAAGAAAACCAAACATTGGATACTTCAAAGTGTGGGGGTGTCTTGCCTATTGCAAGAA
>NC_036256.1:14200603-14205148 GCF_002742605.1 Olea europaea var. sylvestris | reverse complement strand
CTTATGCACCGGTAGCAAGAATAACTTCAATTAGGATATTGTTTGCATTAGCCTCTATATATGACTTGCATGTTCATTAAATGGATGTCAAAACGGCATTCCTAAATGGGGATCTTGATGAGGAGGTCTATATGGAACAACCAGAAGGTTTTGTTTTACCAAGAAATGAATATAAGGTATGCAAGTTAATTAAATCGTTATATGGGCAAGCACCTAAAAAGTGGCATGAGAAATTTGACTTAGCAATTATATCATATGGATTTAAACATAATAGTGTGGATAGATGTTTGTATTCTAAAGTGCGTGATGATTACATGATATTTATATGCTTATATGTTGATGACATGTTGATTATAAGTAATCACATGGATGGGATAAAAGAAACGAAGAGGTTTCTATCTTCCACATTTAAGATGAAGGATCTTGGACAAGTTGATACTATTTTGGGTATCAAAGTCTCAAAGACTAGTGGGGGTTATTACCTTAGTCAATCACATTATATTGAGAATGTGATAAATAAGTTCAAACATTTGAACATAAAAGAGTATAATACCCCTATTGATCCAAGCTCAAAACTTGTAAAAAATGATGGAAGAGAAATTGCTCAATTAGAGTATTCAAGTGCTATTGGAAGTCTTATGTATGCAGTTCAATGCACAAGACCAGATATAGCCTATGCAATAAGTAAACTTAGTAGGTTTACTAGCAATCCAAGTAATGAACATTGGAAAGCAATTTGGAGAGTTTTCGGATACTTAAAGAAAACCAAGAACTTAGGTCTACAATATACTAAATTTCCAGCAATATTAGAAGGATTTACTGATGCTAGTTGGATATCTAGCACGAATGAAAGTAAATCAACTACGGGTTGAGTGTTTACTCTAGGAGGAGGTGCAGTTTCTTGGAAGTCGAAGAAACAAACATGCATAACACATTCAACTATGGAATCTGAATTTGTAGCCCTATCAGATACAGGCAAGGAGGCTGAATGGCTTAAAGACTTATTCTATGAGATACCTTTGGGATCAAAGAATATTTCTTCAATACCAATAATGTGCGATAGTCAAGCCACTCTAGCTAAAGCATACATTGATGTATATAACGGGAAATCTAGACATATGAGTCTTAGACACAACTACATAAGGAAGTTAATCAAAGATGGAATAATTTCCCTAAATTATGTAAGGTCAAATGAAAATTTGGCGGATCCTCTAACTAAACCTCTAAATAGAGATTTAGTGGCATCTACTTCAAGTAGGATGGGATTGAAACTCCTTAACTGAAATATCCACCAATGATGGCAACCCTACCTGTCGTTACTCAAAAGGTTTTACACGGGTTCAAAGGGTATCAACAAATCATTCGATATGTGGATAGTTACAGCATTATTATAATCCGCAATAATCCTATCCTAGATTAATATAATGCTGGTTGTTACTGAAACGAGGGTTGAGCTATAAGCTCTTAATAAAGTTCAGTGTAAAACCACAAGTACTTCTAAAAGTAACAAAAGTACTGGAAGAACTTTACCTAAATAAACTTCAAGGTGGTGCCGCCTTTATAGAGAGTTGGAGTTCTCTCTTAAAAGTTTATTGAAAAGGATAAGCGCAAGGCCATAAAAGCGCTAAGCGAGAAATGAGGAACTTGAGAACACGTGATATTCGTGTGTGTGTTCTTACCGGTATTGTCACATGAAATACTTGGTTCAAAGCTTCACGCTACCTTGAATTTCGACTTTACTTTGTTTGAATTACACTATGGTTAGATTCAAATCGAAAGATATCTAAACCTTACGCATGAGTATCGTATAATTTGAATATAAGAACTTGTTAATTTTGAATAAGTGGGGGATTGTTATGAAGTGGTATGATTGTTCAAAACCAACAATTAAAAAAAAAAATTTAGGCCATGCGGTCGCATGGTACATAAAAAAAACGACCGTTGGGTCGTTTTTTGTTGGTTTTTTTGGTGGCTTTTCACCCATAAGGTGCACCACTTCGTAAAGCTATACTACTTGGCTATAAATAGGTGATCTTGGGTCATTGAAAAATGTTGAGAAAACACCTATTATATTGATACTTCTTGAGATCAAATCCAAAACAAAAAAAATACCCTCTCATATTCATCTTTTTCTTTGTGTTCTTAAGTTTTAGAGATTCAAATAAGTGTTTAGTGTTTGAATCTTTATAAGGCTTGATTAATCCTTCAAACCGTTTGCCGGATCACCCTTTAAACACCAAAATAGTGGGGGCAAAATTCGTTTGAGGACAACAATCCAAGATTGTGTTTGAGCCTTCAAAATTCTTCATATATACTTTGTTATTTCTTCATCTCCTATACTTCTTTAGATTTTTTTTTATTTTGTTTGTAATTCGTTCTCATCTTTGGTGGAGTAACATTATTTTCCAACACAGACTTGAACTAATTACCATGTTAAACCATCTCGAAATTTTACATTATCAACCTTGTGTCTTTGAGATCAGAAACTGCCCGTTGTGCCACCTCACTACCCCGCCCACCCCACCCCCCATTACATAAATTAATTCTAAAAATTTCAAGAAAAGGAGGAATGCTAAAAAGAGAATAAAGGTAAAGTGAGTAGTGAAAATCAATATACAAAGTGTTTCATTGTTGATGATTTTTTCACTAAGAACAATTATCTTTCCACGTGTCAAGTTATGAATATTCAGATTATCCATTTAGTCTCAAAGTATCGAATATTGTGGGCCCTTGGACAGTACAAAAAGGAATGGTCGTGCTTAATGGGAACCTCTTCTAAGGTTCTACAACTACGATGGGGCCAAGGAGTGATTTACAAACTTCTTGTTTAACTTATAAGTTACTTTTTTTCACAATAAAAAGGGAGAGGAAAATGGATTGGATTTTGTACCAAGACTATCGTTACATTTAATTAGTCTCTTTAAATTTGACTCGAACAATACTGCACATTATTTCATCTCATGTTTAGTCTCTATTTTTAAAATTCATTTTTTCCAAATTACATTTTCAACCAAATATTTCATGAAATTCATAGCTTTTATCAATTTTTTTATCATAAATTTCATCGACGTTATAGCTGTGATAAATCTATACGCCACCTGTCTATAATTTCATAACCTGATTAATAGAAAGAAAGTAGAACACTAAAAAAAAGATATGGAATGGGATTCTTAGCTTTGAAGTAGATTAGAGGAGTCAAACTTTTCATATATAATCTAAATGATATGAAAGATAAAAGGGTAAAATAATATTATAGTGAAGTTGACGACTATGGTATAAAGTAACTTCATGTCAACTTTAGATGGGATTCTTGGGTGCCCGTTTTGTCGATTCAAATGGCTACTGGATCAAGATGGTTATCAATTTTACTCTGACAATCAAATTAAAACTTAACATTTTATCTCAACTTGAGAATATAGGTAATTGTATTGTGTACTTTTTTAAAAGAACGAACATCATCTTTTCTTTGGGGGGACAGGTAGCTGTCATAGTGGAAGAACAAATTGACTAGACAAAAGAACCAAGCCCAAGGGTCACGCTTGATGGCCAAGCCCGTGGAATGTAAGAACATAGCTCTTGCTCGCATGGGCAAATTTAGGATTGGAGATCAGGTAGGGCAGATATTGATTGACAGTGACAATTGAGCGTTGACAATCAACGATCGTAGTAAAGAGATCGTTTATTAATATTTAATTAAATAATATTAAAAATCCATATATATATATATGTGTGTGTGTGTGTGTGTGTGTGTGTGTGTAAATGCACTAAAACTTAAAAATTCTATATGTATGAAAATATAATTCAATATAATTCAATATAATCCAAAATACTGAAAAACATTTTGAATAATATTAAAAATCCATCTATATATATGTCGGCAAGCGTAGACATCTAGGAATATTTTAAAGTGTTCGCCAAATTAATCGAGTTACATATTTGAATGTAAACATTTTGTGAGCTTGAGAGCATTTAAAAGAAATGATTTCAAATTATTTTTTGAATAAATATGATAGAATTTTTATACAAGCTGTAATAAATAATTTTTTAAAATCATAATTTACATTATTTACGTCACTGGTTGATAAAAGAAAAAGAAAAAAAAAGTCATAAAATTTTAGTTCGCGACGTCTCTCAAATGATTTATCAAAGAGATTAACGTAATATTATTAGAAACCATATCAAATATATGGTTGAACTCATTGTGCTTAACACAATACACAATATGTAGATATTTATTCAATTTGATGGGGTTAGCACAATATGTAGAGATTTATTCAATTTGATGGGACAATGGAAAGAGAAAAATGCACAACTTCAAAGGTTTCAAAATACATTTCCAAAGTAACTTGTGATTTTTTTTTTGTCAAAAATTTAGTAGTCAAATTTTGTGATCTTTGATAAAAATACGTGAAATTTAGTGTCTGTTTGATAGCGATTCTTGCATGATTATAATGAAAAATCTTACTGTTATATATAGTCAATGAGCCTCGTCTCGTGTAAGTTGGGATACTTAAATATAAAAAATAAAAAAATAAAAAAAAAAAA
>NC_036256.1:14169526-14198578 GCF_002742605.1 Olea europaea var. sylvestris | reverse complement strand
CGGCAAGCGTAGACATCTAGGAATATTTTAAAGTGTTCGCCAAATTAATCGAGTTACATATTTGAATGTAAACATTTTGTGAGCTTGAGAGCATTTAAAAGAAATGATTTCAAATTATTTTTTGAATAAATGTGATAGAATTTTTATAACAAGCTTTAATAAATAATTTTTTAAAATCATAATTTACATTATTTACGTCACTGGTTGATAAAAGAAAAAGAAAAAAAAAGTCATAAAATTTTAGTTCGCGACGTCTCTCAAATGATGTATCAAAGAGATTAACGTAATATTATTAGAAACCATATCAAATATATGGTTGAACTCATTGTGCTTAACACAATACACAATATGTAGATATTTATTCAATTTGATGGGGTTAGCACAATATGTAGAGATTTATTCAATTTGATGGGACAATGGAAAGAGAAAAATGCACAACTTCAAAGGTTTCAAATTACATTTCCAAAGTAACTTGTGATTTTTTTTTTGTCAAAAATTTAGTAGTCAAATTTTGTGATCTTTGATAAAAATACGTGAAATTTAGTGTCTGTTTGATAGCGATTCTTGCATGATTATAATGAAAAATCTTACTGTTATATATAGTCAATGAGCCTCGTCTCGTGTAAGTTGGGATACTTAAATATAAAAAATAAAAAAATAAAAAAAAAAAAATTGGCAAAAAAGTTGACAAAAACTGGCAGCCGTCATTCATTATAAATTGAAATATAAAAAATGTCCTTATTAATGGTGTTGAAAAATTAAGGGACACCATGATATTGTCATCAAAATTTTTAGTTGACTGGACAAGTGCAGTAAAAAATCGCTGCTACAGTTGGGGCCCATTTCATGTATATAATGGTCGAATATTTCATTATAATTAGGAGAGCATCGCTATTAATGATTATGATCACAAATTACACAAGGTTACTGTTACACAGAAATAATTTGTGAATAACAATCACATATTTTAGTCACAAATTACACATTTACTGTGTCACAAATTATTTAATAATCACAAAATTTTCAATTAACTGGTCACAATCATGCATTTAGTCATAGATCATAAATTATTTATTAGTCACAAATGCCCTAAATAACATGTTACAGACACTAAACCTCACCCCATCTTCTCCACCTTATCCCTCCTCCTCTCCACCAGTGCGACACCACCACTACCTCTACCTCACACTATCCCACCTCACTCCACCACCATTGAGCTTGACCCAAATCATTGTTACCACCACCTCAAATCAACAACCCCAGCACCTTCACCTCAAATTCACAACAACTACCTCCACGTCAAAAATTGACTACCACCTCCATTTAAAGAACCTCTTCCCACCAAATTCCAAATATTTTCCGAATTTTCTTAACCATTTTGCATAATTCTTCTTGAAGTAACAGTAAAATGAAAGCGCTTAATCTGAATTTGTTGAGTCCATGATCCTTTGCAAGGTTTTCAAATCCATTTTTCGACTTTTGAGTTTGGAGTTCAAGACATCATAGCAGGCCTGGATCTTTCGATTGCCAGAGTTGATACCATTACCTAAGGGTGTCAATGAGTCGAGTTGAGCCGGCTCGCGAGTCGAAAATCGAGGCTCGGACTTAGCTCGAGCTTTATGCATTCAAGCCGAACCAAGCAAAAGCTCGACCAAAAAATCAAGGCTCGGCCTCAGCTCCATTTGTTTGTTTGTTTATTATTTTTTTCCCTTTAAGCAAGCTGCCTTTAAAAACAACAGCGGCTCTTATTCTATGAATTTTTTTTAGCCGGCCCGCGAGTCATATGGGCCTGCTCGGGCTCGCCCAGGAACCCAAAGAAGGGGGTTTGGCCTGAGCCTAGAGCTGGGCTAGATCGGGCTTTTGCAGGCCGGCCCACCGACGGTCCAAACCCACAAGCTTATTTGCCATCCCCACCATTACCTGATTCTTGGAAAAATAATGGTATCTGACTTTTGAATTTAAAACACCTGATTTTTGAAATTTAAATTTGAAATGTAGAATTTAGGATTAATTTCTCTAATGGGAAGAATTCATAAACCATGTATTAACTATGCACAATTCAAAGACCATGTTTTAAGTTTAACTAATGCAAAAATCAGGTTTTTATTTAATTAATTAAATATATTTATTAATTAAATATAATAAAATCACAAATATACAATTAATGGTCACGTTTACACAATTATAGGTCACAAATTTATTCATTGGTCACATATCATCAAATTAATTGGTCACGGATTATTTTGAGGTCACGAATCAAAGCTTTGATAGGTCACTGATTTTTTCGAAGTCACATATCACAGTTTATCTATCGATTTTATAGGTCACAATTCATGTCATTGGTCACAAATTAAAAATTTTGTAGGTCACAGATAATTTCGAGATCACATATCAAAAATTGTATAGGTCACATGTCACATATTTTCAAACTTGATGGTCACATATTACTTTTAAATCACAATTGTTCGAATTTTAAGGTCACAGATTACAGTCACGGGACCAAACTGGTCACAGACACCCAATCCCGAGCCACCCTCACTCGGCACCACCACCAATGCCAACAAAATCCCCACTAACTCCCGTTACTGCTGCCACCGCCACCACCAACACCAACAAAATCACCCACGACAACCACAGCCACTCCCACTTGCACCACCACCAGCATCTCCAGTCTCCACTACCCCAACACTGCACAACCACCACGACGATAGCATCAACATTGCTTAACGTACCACACACATTAACACCTCACCTGCGACTGTTAACATTTAATGTCCGGCAACAGATTGCAATTGGTCACGAGTCTCGCAACAAAATCGCCTTTCTATGCTCTGCAAAAACTGGTCGCCATATTCAATATGAAAAGCGGCGACGGCAGCAATTCTCCTCCGGGCATGAGAAGAGTGTCGCTGCACCACCAGACCGCCTCTTGCCATTTCCTATCTTAAACGTCATCATGCGAGAGTATAGTGCTGTGTCGCGCGACTCCGCTGCGAGGTGACAATCGGCCTGCCGGCGCCGCCACCATTGTTGAGAGAGGAAAGAAAAGGGAAAATAGATCATTTGCCCCATTATCTCCGGCGGCGATCGCCTCCTCGACGGCGACGGCAGTGAAGGCAGAGAGAGACGAGAGAGAGGGAAGAAAATTGGGGATATGTTTAGGGTTTTTAATTGGGGATAGATTAATTATATAGAAAACCTGATTTTTGCACAGGTAATCTTCAACCCTGGATTTAGAATTTGGAAGTTTAAACACCTGTAGGGGTGTAATTTTCCCTTCTCTAATTGAAATGTTAGACAAAAGTAAACACATGGGCCTCACACAATAAATAGATTAGTCCATCCTTTATGTTCCAAACAGTACCATGCACAAATAATTAATTTTGCACAATAAATGAGTAATCCATTATGTATTCCAATGTATATATATTATTTGATAACTATACGAGTGGTGATCGTGCTAGTTGTCACGGGGATATCTATCATTCTTTGTGATTTCGTCGAGGCTTTCTCTACCATAACCAACCAACACACATTTTGTACAAGTGCAATAACAAAACTCACGAAATTTATCTAATATAAAAGTGCGGAAAATTGAATGTGAAAAAAAAAATGCTGAAACACAAATTTTATGGGAACCGTCCCAACTTTATTTCTCAACTAAAACAAAGAAAACATACAAAGAAAAGAAAAAGGCCAAAACAACTCTTGTTGCCTCAATGCAACTTAGGGATGTAAGCGAGCCGGGCCGAGCCGAGCCAACTCGTGAGCCTAAAGTTTCGGCTCAGGCTCGAGCCGGTTAAAATGGCGGAGCTTTTGAAAATAGGCTTGGCCTGAGCTTTTGCTCGGACTTTTTTCGGGCCTAGCCGGGCAGACTTGTTTTCTCCCCGATTTTTTTTTTCCTACTGCCTTAAAAGGCAGCCAAGCAAGGTAGCAGTTTGGCTGCCTTTTAAGGTAGCGAGCAAGGCAGCATATTTTATTTAATTAGTTTTTTTTTGAAAGCTCGCGAGCTCACGAGCTGGCTCGGGCAAAGCCCGTGTCCCCAAAATGGGGCTCGGCTCGAGCCTAGGCTCTGGTCTACCGAGCCCCGACCCGAGCCGGCTCGGGCTTTTCCCAAGCCGACGAGCCCAAATGTCATCCATAATCCAACTCTTCCTCACAATCTGTCTCGCTATTAAACTAATTCCTTAACCCTTGAATTTATGGGTAAAACAATCAATTCACGGATTGCAGTTCACATTTTCAGCCCACTTGGTTGAAAACTATCCTCCCAGTCATCCACATGCGTAGTTGCATATAACCGCCCATCACATGCCACCCTTATGTCTATTTTGACCACTGAACTCGTGGATTAAAGTCAGCTGAACACTTGCCTGCATCAATTTATTGACCCTTTAGAATGCTTTCAAGTGATCACTAAAATTTAACATATTGTCTTCATCACTTATTCACTCATCAGGTTTCATTAGTCATTGAGCATATACCTTTGTCACCTTTTACTAATTGGACTTTAAAGACTTTTGAATGGTCATTGAATTCCATAATGTTTGCTCATAAAGTTGATTTTTTATGAGATTCGACCTGGATAAAAAAATAAAATAAATGTTGAATAGATAATGAGGCTCTCAATATAAGATCGGAAAATTAATATTGGTCAATAAATATAATTTCTCTAGTAGTCAAAAGTTTATGTTCAATGGGATAGAAGAATGCTAGCTTCAAATTGATATAAATCTTAATTTTATATTACAATCTTCCTTTACGTAGAGAAATTATTTCTTTATTTCAATTGAGATCATAGTTTTTTATTTTAATTGTAATCATGCTAAGAATCAAGAATCACAAAATCATAAATTGATAAATCAAATTCATACCTGCAGAAGCCATTGTTGATATAAATAATAGTTATAATAGCGGCCAAGATATTCCCTTCCTTGCTCCTCACAAAATATCAGCTATCAATGGGACAAGCCAATAAAAACTTATGGAGAGCAGAGGGGACCTAACCTTTATATAAGAAATAATTTGTGTCGTCCCATTACGATTAAAATTTCAATTAGGGTTTATTTTCGACCCACATATTTTAAATTACCACATCAAATTAATTACAACCCGTTAGGTGTAAAAGGCCCAATTGATCACTTAATAAATTTGGCTCAAACACAAATATCATTATGAGCCATACATTTAACCCATAAAATCTGCAATCGAATGTAAAGCCCACATATGGAATTATTAATTATTCTAACATTCTCCCACTTGGACAAACATTTGATTGCTATAATATAGTTTTAACACCCGGGTTAGACTACATTGGTGGCTACAAAAGTATAGTTCCAATGATGTCACCTTACGTAACATGATCCGGTCCAATAAGAATATTAACACCGAAGTCATTACACCAATTAAGCGATGTAAGACCATTCCACAGCTACAAATGTGAACATCCTTATCGACATGGATCCCCATCCTTCAACCAATGTGGTAGTATGTGGTATGAACTTAGCACCAAATGTGATCAAAACTATGCTAACTCATATCGGTTCTCATAATGCTTCGAGTCAAAATAAAGCCACATGTCTTCAAAAAAGACTCACCTTATATCTATACATGTCATATCTCAATAATATTATAATAAAAGACATAAGTCAAATGCATGCTCAAAATAATCCATGGATAGGAGAAAATATTTTATTGTCAGAAGGGGCTGTACCCGAAAACATATGGGTTGCCTACGTACCCCGCAAAGGGATCAAGCCCAAAACGTAGTTTTTTACGTATATATAACTCCCACTAACCAAAAATATCAAATATTTCTACAATACCCATATTAGTAACATGTGTCTTAAAAACTTTTGGAGCGAGTCCCTTAGTCAAGGGATTTGCAACCATCGCCTCTGTATTAATATGCTATATTTTCGTCTGTCCTTCTTTGACTCTATCTCTAACAACCAAATATTTGATGTCAATATGTTTTGATCCACCAAAACTTTTATTATTCTTTGAAAAGAATACTGTTGCACTGTTATCACAGTAGATGATGATCGGTCTTGAGATGGAATCAACAACTTTCAAGCCAGAGATGAAATTTCTTAACCAAACGACTTGGACTGTAGCCCCATAACACGCCACAAATTCAGCTTGCATAGTAGAAGATGCCACTAGAATCTGTTTAACACTTTTTTCCAAGAAATGGCACCACCAGCTAATGTAAAAATATAACCTAAGGTTGATTTCAAATCATCTTGACAACCAGCAAAATCAGAATCTGAATATCCTACCACCTTAAGATGATCTGTATGCTGGAATGTAAGCATATAACTTTTAGTTTTCTTCAAATATCTCATAACTTTCTTAACTGTTTTCCAATGCTCTTGTCCTGGATTAGACTGAAATCTACTAAGGACACATACTGCGTACGTTATATCTGGTCTAGTGCAAACTTGAGCATACATCAAGCTCCCTACAGCACTAGCATATGGAATCATCTTCATAGATTCCCTTTCTAGCTCATTCCTTGGATATTGAGTTTTGTTAAATTTATCTCCTTTTATGATAAGTACATCACCAGGTGCACAATTTTGCATATTAAACCTTTTTAAAACACGTTGTATGTAAGCTTTCTGAGAAAGTCCCAATAAGTCATGATTTTTATCACGATGTATTTCAATGCCAATTACATAGGAAGCTTCTCCAAGATCTTTCATCTCAAAATTAGCAGACAACATTTTCTTTGTCTCATGAAGCAACCCTAAGTTGCTGCTAGCAAACAGAATGTCATCAACATACAATACACAGGAAAATAAAATTTCTTCCACTGGTTTTAAGATAAATGCATTGATCAATAGTATTTTCAACAAAACCAAGAGAGGGCACAACCTCATCAAATTTTAAATACGACTGTCAAGATACTTGCTTAAGTCCATACAATGATTTGTTTAATGATTTGTTTAAATTACACACCAAATTTTCTTTTCTTTTCACAACAAAACCTTCAAACTGTTTCATATAAAACATTTCAGAAAGATCTCCATTCAAAAATGCTGTCTTAATATCCATTTGATGAAGCTCCAAACTGTAGTGTGCCACAAGAGCCATGATAATTTGAAAAGAATTTTTCGACGAAACAGGGAAGAAGGTTTCAACAAAATCAATGCCCTCTCATTGAGTGAAACCTTTTGCAACCAATCTTGCTTTCTTTCGTTCAACATTTCTTTTTGAATCTAATTTACTTTTGAAAATTCACTTGTTATCTACAGCCTTAGCATCTGGAGGAAGTTTAACAAGATCTCAAACTTTATTCCTTTCCATGGAATTCATTTCATCTTCCATGGCAGCTATCCAATTATCTATACCAGGACTTGTAAGTGCTTGGTTATAAGTCACAGGATCAACAATATGCCCAATATTAAAATCGCTCTCCAATAAATATGCAATATAATCACTGGGCAATGCAGATCTTCTTTCCCTTTGTGATCTCCTAACTTGTGGCTCGGGAACCGATTCAATCATTATTTAAGGAATTGGAGATTCTTCCTGGTTCCTCGGTTCTTCATTAACAACTTCAATTGGTTGAGAACCAACTCTTTTCTGTATGACAGGAACTGGAACAACAACTTGATTAGGTTTAACAAAAATTTCTTTCAACGTGGAACTCCCACTATCTCCAAAATCATTCTCCAGAAACTTAGCAGTAGTGGACTCCACAATTCTAGTGCTGCGATTTGGACAGTAAAATTTATATCCTTTTGATCTATCCGGATACCCAATAAAGTAGCCAAGAGTTGATTTATGGTCTAATTTCTTTTCAAATGGATTATAAATCATAATCTCAGCTGGACATTTCCAAACTTTAAAGTGAGCCATACTTGGCTTACGTCCTGTCCATAATTCAAAATGTGTCTTTGCAACAACTTTACTTGGAAATCTATTCAAAATATACATAGCAGTTTTCAAAGCTTTACCCCACAAATATTCAGGCAAGTTTGTTCTACTCATCATACTTCTAACCATATCTTTTAAAGTTTGATTACGTCTTTCAGAAACATCATTCTGCTCAGGTGTCCCTGACATGATGTATTGGAGCACTATTTCACACTCTTGTAAAAATTTTGCAAAATCACCCATATTTTGATCAGATTCGTCATATTTCCCATAGTACTCACCATCTCGGTTAGATATCACAACTTTGATACTTTTTCCGTATTATTTCTCTACTTCTAGTTTGAAAACTTTGAATTTCTCAAGTGCATGCGATTTATCGTTAATCAAGTAAACATATTCATATCGTGAGAAATCATCAATGAAAGTTATGAAGTATTTATTCCCACATATAGTGGAAGACAAAGGTCCATTAATATCAGTGTGAATTAAGTCCGAACTTCCATTACTTCTAGTCGAACCCTTCCTTATAAACTTAGTTAACTTTCCTCTTATACAATCTACACAGGTGTCAAAATCGGAGAAGTCTAACGAGGGAAGTATCTCATCTTTTACTAATCTTTCCATTCTATCCTTAGAGATATGACCCAAACGCTTATGCCACAACATAGAGGATGATTCACGAATTAAAGTTCTTTTCTTTGATACACTGGTAACACATGAGACATCACCAAAAGAAGTCAAAGATAATTTATATAAACCATCACATAAAATGTCATTCCCAATCAAACGAGAATCATTAAATAACTTAATCATTTCATTACCAAAATTAAATGTAAAACCACAAGCATCAATTTTCGGTATAGAAATTAAATTTCGTCTCATCTGCGGTACATAAACTATATTTTCCAAAACAAGATAAAAATCAGACTCTAAAGTTAATTTCACTACTCCTATGAATTCAACCTTCACTTGAAATCCATTTGCAACGCTCAAACTTACTTCATTCTCACTTGGCCTCCGTTTGCATATGAACCCCTGCAAGGAATTCGCAATATGAATACTAGCTCTCGAGTCTAACCACTAAGAATTCAAAGGCACATCTATTAAAGAAGACTCAAAACAAACTAAGGCCAAGGGAATACTTGAAGAACTCTTCTACTTTTCCAACCAAGTCTTGAACTTAAAACAATCCTTTTGCTAGTGACCCTTCTTTTTACAGAACTTGTATTGATCATTTTTCTTTATAACTCCTTTGGGACCACTAAAATTTTTATTCTGCTGACTTCAGTGGGACTTATTACCTTTACGAAACTTAGGTTTATGATTATGAGAAGGCCTCTTATTCTGTGATGGCTGAAAAGCTAATTGCATAGTTTCAATAGTTTCACGACGCATCCTATACTCTTCTTGGGCACACACTGCTATGAGGTCATTCAAATTTCATTTATCCTACTGAGCATTGTAAGCAACGTTAAGCTGATTAAACTTACTAGGAAGGCTATTCAAAACATGATAGATCAAGAAAGGCTCTGCAATGGGAATGTCAAGAGCCTTAGCTTAGATGATATATTTATCATTTTCATGACATGCTCCCTAACACCATGTGTGCCATCATATCTCATGCTCATCAATTTATCCATCAAATCTCCAGTTTCGACTTTATCAGACTCAACAAATTTTTCTCTTATGGCATCCATAAAACTTTTGGCATTTTCATTATCAGTTAAGGCACCTAGAATAGAATCAGATATCGATCGCTTAATGATTTTCAAATAGAGTTTGTTAGCCCTTTCCTACTTTTTATGCTCGGCTACATATTCAACGGTACTCTTATCTGTGGATTTTTCAAACTTTTTCTCCATTGCAAAATCCAAGCCCAAAAGACCCAAGTGCTATTTTTACGTCTCGTTTCCATCTTACATAGTTATTTTCAGTCAAGGTTTCAATAGCAGACAATTGATTCGAAAGAGATGAGGCATTATAAACTACGGAAGCATAAAATATCTCACTCAATATCATCCAAACGTAATGCATGCAATCAAATGAATGATTTAATATCCAACTAATTAATATGGGCTATTAATCAGATAATCCGTAATTTAAATCGAAACATATGAATTTCATTACGGTAAGAGCCTAGATGCATCATTGTAAAGTCACCTTTGGACCGACAATACAACATGTTATAAAGTACTCTTAAAACATATCCTGTAGTTAGTCAACAAAATTACATTGGTTTTCGAAATACCAACACCTTTGGACAGAAGGAAATTTCTCGACCAAAGTAAGCTCGTTAACCACCTTATGCCATTTTCCAAAAGTACCACATATAATAACACCTTTGGGCAAGATATTATATGTAATAAATTAAAATTATTGCGCAAAATATATATTTATTTATTGTAGAGAAAATCGAATAAATAACAATGAGCGTGTCACTTTGGCAGCTATCACCCATTTTTATTTCAAAATATTTCTCTCATAGTGGGAAAGCAAGAATCGTCTCAATGCCCATGAAAAAATTCAATCACAAAACAATAATTATGTAACAAATCATAATCGTTAATCGATAAACGGTAAAATTTATATGTGATTTAGAGACAAAACGGGCAACAAAATTCAATATTTCAATATATATAAAAATTGAAATGTAAACGCGCAAATAATGGCAATATTTAAATATGAAGATTAATTTGCATAAACTGAGAGAGTAAAAATCTACTCTTCGTCTCCTCTCCCCTTCTATTTATATTGAGAATCAATCAAGTACATATATGGAAACTAAATATACCAAATAATATTCTTGCCCAATACACATTATTTTTAATTGATTTTCTTCCTTAACACTCCCCCTCAAGTTGGAGTATATATATCATAAAAACCCAGCTTGGAACACAGAAATCTCAACCGACTACTGTTCAATGATTTCGTAAACATATCAGCAAGTTGGTCTCCGATCTTCACAAATTGTGTACATATGTCACCACATACAATCTTGCCCCGAATAAAGTGACAGTCGACTTCAATATGCTTGGTCCTTTCATGGAAAATTGGATTGGATGCAATATGTAAAGCAGCCTGATTATCACAGAACATCAGTATAGGAGTAGAGGGTGAAAGATTGATTTCTTGAAGAAAGTGCTGCAACCATGTCAATTCACTAGCAGTATGAGCCATTGCCCTATATTCCGCTTCTGCACTTGATCTTGCAACCACAGTTTGTTTCTTACTTTTCCAAAAGACAAGATTACCACCGAGAAAAGTACAGAATCTAGTAGTAGATCGTCTATCTGACGGAGAACCTGCATAATTTGCATTTGTAAATCCTTCTATTCTGATATTTTCATTTGGTTTATACAACAATCCAAGACTTGGAGCCTTTTTCAAATACGGAATAATACGTATCACAGCTTCCCAATGAGAAACTCGAGGAGCATCCAAGAACTGACTAACAATGCTGACTGCATAAGAAATATCAGGTCATGTGATAGTAAGATAATTCAACTTTCCAACCAAACGACAATATTTTCCTGGTTCTGCAAATGATTCTCCTTCATCCTTCAAAAGCTTCACATTAGGATCCATAGGGATATCAATTGGACGAGCTCCAAGAAAACCTGTATCATCTAACAGGTCAAGTACATATTTTCTCTGAGATAAGTTGATGCCTACCCAAGACCTAGCAACTTCAATACGCAAAAAATATCGAAGATTGCCTAGATCTTTGGTATGGAAATATTTTTGTAGAAACTGTCTCAGTCGAGCAATCCCATTTGCACCATCACCAGTTATTACAATATCATCTACATAAACTACAAGGATAATACGATCTGCACCAATTTGTATATGAAATACTGAATGATCTATCTGACAATTTTGAAGACCAAATTTTAGAACAACCTCGAAAAACTTTCCAAACCATGCCCTTGGTGATTGCTTTAACCCATATAAAGCCCTTTTCAACTTACAAACATAGTTCTGGTACTTCCCCTGAGCAACAAACCCAGGTGGTTTCTCCGTATAGACCTCTTCATGCAAATCACCATGAAGAAAGGCATTTTTAATATTTAACTGGAACAATGGCCAATCAAGGTTAGCAACAATAGAAATCAAAACTTGAATAGATGAGATCTTAGCAACCGGAGAGAACGTCTCATCATAATCAGCACCATAGGTTTGTGTGTAGCCCTTAGCAACAAATCAAGCTTTTAATCGATCAACAATCCCGTCAGGATTGAACTTCGAAACATAAACCCATCTATTACCCAAGGGACGAATACCAGGTGGTAAAGGAACAAGGTCCCAAGTCTGATTCTCGTGTAAGGCTGCCATTTCCAATTCCATAGCCTTTCGCCACTCAGGTTCAGATAAAGCTTCTGTCACTGTCTTAGGTACAAAAACACCAGAAATTTGGGATGTGAAACAAGAAAATGAAGGTGACAACGAATCAAGAGTTGTACGACCACAGTGAGTACATTTTCGAGGTTCACGATTTCCCAATTGGCTACTGCTTCTAATATCTCGTCCACCTCTAGATTAACACCACGTCCACTTCGACTACTGCGTCTACCCCTAAATGAGCCACCCCTGGCAACAAAGGTAGAATAATCTACACTAGGTGTATTATCAGAGAGAGTAGAGCGTTGAATACAAGAGAATGTCTCTGGGAGACTTGGAAGTTCTTTTCCACCCAATATCTGTGCCCTGACAGCTTCAAACTCCGATAGAAGACCAAGAAGTAATCTAACAACATCAATGTCTTCTCGTTGTTTTTCCATAGTCTTCAAGTCAAGAGAGAGAGGTTGATGCATATTTCTTTCCTGACACATAGCCAATAGTTTATTATAATACTCAACAAGGCTGGACGAGCCTTTCTCAAGCCCAAAATATTGTTTGCAAGTCTCATAAATTCGAGTAATATTCCCAGTTCCAGGGTGTATATGTTTAAGATGCTCTCAAATTTGCTTAGCAGTAGACATGTAGAGAGACAAAGACCCAATATGAGGCTCAATACTACTGATCATAAGTCCAATAATTGCATTATCCTCTTGATCCCACCGATCGTTGAGAATAGAGTTGGTCTTTACAGAGTTACCTTCTGATGATTTGATAGACAACTTGTCTAAAATCAAGTGGTTATATAAACGTTTACCTCGCAAGAAAACTTCGACACACCTAGCCCAATAAGTATAATTTCTTTCATTCAATTTTTCCGGTGCCAACAGTCCAATCAAATTGAACATTTCCATCTTGGATAACATAATTTTGGATCGTAGAGAATAAGACTAATTAACAATAACAATCAATCCACAGAATCACAAATATGCCCACAATCAGAGCGACCGACCAAATAACATTAAATGAGGCACAAAAGAGGAGCCCAAAGAAATAAAATCACAAAATAAACCAACAAAATTACTGAGCCCAATAAACACTGTCCAATTACTCAGCCCAAAATAATAGGTTTTAATTAACAAAGTCCACTCACTGTACGAAGAGCAATTCGACACCACCGAACTCACTGTAATCGACGACACCACCGAAGAGCAATCTGGCAACTGAGATTCAGAATTCGACCTGAATGAAGCTGAAAAAATTGCTGCAACCCACAACTGCACGCAACGGTAAGCTCAGAACCCGACTCGAACGGAGTCGAAAAATTGCTGCAACCCACGAAAACTGCTGCAACCCATAACGGCGAACTGCAACCCAAACTCCTTATATGAACAGAGTGTTGACGCCAAAAATCTGCACCCAATACACGACCGCTAATCCAACCACCTGCCGTGTCGACAACCACGACAGTTTGCTCGGAAGAAGAAGTGGTAAGTAATACCAAACCCTAAAGGAATTGCTCTGATACCATGAAAATTAATTTGCATAAACTGAGAGAGTAAAAATCTACTCTTCGTCTCCTCTCCCCTTCTATTTATATTGAGAATTAATCACGTACATATATGAAAACTAAATATACCAAATAATATTCTTGCCTAATACACATTATTTCTAATTGATTTTCTTCCTTAACAAAATACATAAAAAGTCGTCAATTAAATTATTATTATTATTGTCTAATATATTTTAATCGGGTCAATTATCAATTAAAGTTTTAATTTGGTCAAAAATAAAATTTTAGGGTCAAAAGTTTAGAAGTTCAAATTTAAGAGCCCCTTATTGAAAATTACATTTTAATACTAAACACAAATTAAAATCAGGTCCTTCACATTTAAAATTGCATGGCAGGTCCTTATTTAAGTAATTATAATATGACCCCCAATCTCAAATTGCAAACAGGGGCTTGAAAATCAAATATTTGCAAGAGGACCCCCATCTCCCCTTATTTCTGTTGATGCTTCTACCAAGAATTTTTTTTTACTTTCTGTGGCGCCGGCAATACTCGGCGCTGCTGCTGCTAAGACAGCAGCAACTGGCGGCGTTACTAGGCGGCGACCTTTTTTTTTGTTTTTTTTTATTCATCGCGAGATTGAGATAGCATTTAAAAATAAATAAATTCAAACATAGCCCAGAAAGTTAACATCCTATGCATAGGCATCTCATGTTGGCCCCCACACTATGTTTCTTTGCAGCCATTTATACATACATATAAGAGGAGAGAGGGAAATTTATTGTTCAAGCATTGTTTATAATATAAAAGGAGGAGAGAGATAGTGTTTTGCATATTTGGGCTTTCAGTAGAAACGGATTGGTGATGGAAAATTTGAACAAATTGTTTATATATATATATATATATATATATATATATATATATACACGCACAGAGCATTAATGCAAAGTTGACCTTCAAAACTTTGAAAATTTAATAAATCCAAAAACGGGGTTAGGAACTTCAAAACTATTCAATCAGAATTCAAGAAAGAATAATGCTTACGAAGGATATTGATCTTAGCATTAGGCTCTAATACCAATTGTTGATTTTAATTGTAATCATGCTAAGAATCAAGAATCACAAAATCATAAATTGATAAATCGAATTCAAACTTGCGGAAGCCATTGTTGATATGAATAATAGTTATAATAGCGGCCAAAATTTTTCCCTTCTTGCTCCTCACAAAATATCAGCTATCAATGGGATAAGCCAATAAAAACTTATGGAGATGAGAGGGGACCTAGCCTTTATATAGGAAATAATTTGAGCCGTCCCATTACGACTAGAATTTCAATTAGGGTTTATTTTCGGCCCACATATTTTAAATTATCATATCAAATTAATTACAACCTGTAAAGTGTAAAAGACCCAATTGATCACTTAATAAATTTGGTCCAAACACAAATATCATTATGAGTCATACATATAACCCGTAAAATCTGCAATCGAATGTAAAGCCTACATATGGAATTATTAATTATTCCAACAAGCCATAGATCAAGGAAAATTATATCTCAAATATGCAGTGAATTTTTTTATTTAGAGTAAATAGTATTAATCAATACTAACAAAATATATTTTTTAAGAGTTGTGACAAGGGAATCCTAGAGGAAAGAATAATGTTGTCTTCGTGTAAGGTATTTGTATTTCAAAATTTTCAATTTTTTTGAACATTTAGATTCAATAAGTGAAGTTTAGTAACCACTCAAAAGTATTTCAAGGTTTAGAAAGTAAAACGTGACAGAGGTATAAGTTCAGTTAGGGATGGCGAAGGGGTAGGTATGGGACGGTTCGACAATTCCCGTCTCTATTTCATCGGGTATTTTTGTTATCTTACCCTATACCCATGCCCGATAAAAACGGGGCGGGGTAGGTCCCCTATGATCGTTTGATCACCCGCAAGTGAACAATATTGTGAACAAGTAATATAATAGTGTGTAGAGTGTCGAACTCACGAGAACTATGTGTTTGATCGAGTTAAAGCTAACAATTCTCTTAATCGAATAGCGAAATTGAGTTATAACTAACACTATTAAATCCATTAACTAACTCGAAAGCAATGTAAAAATTTATCGAATTTGTAAGACGTATTGCTAAGATGTAGAATCCCCCTTGCTACTAAATGTTTAGTTCAACAATTTAAAATGACAATTTGAATTCATATTTGTTGGTCAATGTTCCTATTTTAATTGAAAACCTTTCTCGATAGTTATCAAATTTATTGCCCTCATGTGACCTTCCCATCTTTCGATGAAAGGTGCGAACATGATAAATGCATCAAACGAACTAGAACATCTTATAACAACAATATGAAGTATAGAGGTGTATCTTTATCCTCTATCGAACATCACAATGTTTATTACCATGTGCTAATAATCTTATTACCTCTCTCTCTATGATAATAAAATTCACAAACAATTCAATTAATGACCATGTAATTAAAAAACAAACTAATTAATGATAAGCATCCAAACCTTAAAGTAAATTAACATCAATTCAATTATTTAAACGAAAGAACATAATAAGGGATCATCATATCCTAGTAATATTAAAAAGTTTAGCCAAGCATAATGTCCAAATTAAATAAAGAAAGGATAAAAGACATAAAAAAAAAAAGGTGAGAGAACGCGATAAATTTCACAATTAAAGCTATAGTTTTTCGTCCGCTTTCTGCCAAAATTGCCTATGCCTTTGTATCTCTTTCTCGATTTTTGTATGTGTGGCGTGTAGATATATATATTTTCCCAAGTCAGAAGCTTTTGTTCACGTAAAAAAGGCAGCTTTTGTGTATATGTGTCTCTTTTCAATTCTGCATGCATGTGTGTATAAATGTATGTCACTCCATCCAGTAACTCTTTTTATTCCCTCAAACAGCCACAATTTTTTACTCCAAAATCAGCCCAATTTTCTGCCTTTTCTTCTTACGTCTTGCTACCTTTTTTCTCAGTTTTTTTTTCTTCCAGAAGCTACCTTTTTGTGTGTGTGTGAATATTTTCTTTCAGTGGTCAAGCAGCCTCTATTCTCTGTTGTAATGTATATATACACTTTCCAACTAGCCCTAAATATGGTAGATTTCAAAATTAAGAAAACAAGTTTCAAAATTCAAAAATAAGATTTTTATTAAAAATTATTTATGATTTAATTATTTTATTAATTTAATATATTTCAGTCACAGTTTTTGGTTATAATTATCTAATTACTTAGTCACAGATTAATTTTTAGTCACAACTCATCAAATTATTGGTCGTAACTTATTTCTCGATCACAGATCAAAAATTTTATAGATCACAAAATATTTTTCGATCACGAACCCAAAAATTTTATAAGTTACAGATTATTTATCGGTCACATATTCAAAACTTTTATTGCTCACAATTCATTTATTCATTGCAAATTATTGAATTAATTAGTCATGATTAATTTTTTGGTCATAAATTAATCAATTGCAAATCACAATCACAATTTTCAGGTCACATATGCAATTGCGAGTCGTTGTCACAATTTTCAGGTCACAGATTACCAATTTAATGATCACTATCAACCCAGTTCATCTGTAACCATCACCAAACAGTCACTGCCACCCGCCGCTGTCGTCGGCACCACCACCACAATACCAATAACACCACTCTGTAACACCAACAACACCGTAGCCTTAACCACCATACCCCACCACCACAATACCAATAACACCACCACTATAACACCAACAAAACCATAGCTTTAACCACCACAACCCACTACCACGATACCAATAACACCAACAACACCATAGCTTTACCCACCACCATTATCACGGTGAACATCACACAGATCGACGCCTCAAACACCACTGCTACTTTCATTTTCAGGTTGATCACCCCAAAACCACCGCGACAGTTGCGACGAACACCGCACTAATCAACGCCTCAAACGTTGCTATTGCTTCCATTTTTAGATCGACAACTCCAAAATCACCGTGATCGTGCGTGATGAATACAAAGCCACCAGAATCATTTTCTCATTCCTAGCCATACTTGTAGGCCGAGACGACAAAAACCGATCCAAAAGCCTCTATAAATGACCATCTTCCCGGAAATCCTTTCAGGCTTCATTGCCCTCAACTGGGTCACATCTTTCCTTACATCTGACGACTCCCTCACGTCCCTAGAAGACCTTGATCTCCTCATCACATACCCCAGCACATCCTGGAACTCAATAGAAATCACAACATCACAACCAGATCCCACCTTAACCAAATCTGCAGATCTGTAGAATTGATAATTTTCGACGATGAAGACGAGGTCACTACTTACAGACGATGAAGATGGCGACCGAAGAGGAGAGTCAACTGTCGCCATGCGTGAAAGAGAGGAAATTGAGAAAGAGAATGAGAGAGTCGAGTAGAGAGATGGGGGGTATTGAGACTGAAATTGTTATAATTAGGGTTTGTTTAATTAATTTTTAAATATATTGATTAATTAGAAAAATTCTGATTTGTGAAATATTAAACATGACATCTTATTTATGAAATGAAAATTTTTAATTTATTACAATATGTAATTTCCACTTAGATTTAACTTGATTTCAATTAAAAGTCCAATTTAATTCCAAGCAAGAATCCAACTAAGGCCCACTTAATTTAATATTTTCTTCAAGTCATCCAATCCTCCAAATTAATGCCATGTAATCCTTTAATTCGTCAATTGCGTAAACTTTGATACCCAAAACTTGTATCCAATGGCCAATTGATCTTTATTTCTTTTCCAAGTTACTTCAAACGAGTAGAACATTGAAATAAAAGAAAAATAACTCAAAATAAATTTAAAATCACTAATTTGACGACATATAAGTTTAGTAATGTGGCATAAATAAGTGCACAAAATGCACTTATCACCCTGCCCCATTTATTCATTCTTTTTATTTTTTATTTATTTTATTTTTCCTATTATTTTTTTTATGTCCTTAGTTAGTAAATGTTATTACTTTTTTTTTTTTATCAATTTGTTAAAAATAAATTATTTTCTCTTTAAAAATGATGATAAATCTATTATTTTTGTTTGCTAAACACTTAAATTTGAAATTAACTTTAAACTGACGAGGGTAGTAGGCGGGGACCATGTTTCTCATATCTACCCTATACCCGCTTTGAGGCAATGACCCTCGTCCCATACTCTCATTTACCCGGTTTGGCAGGTAATCCTCGCCCCATTCAGGGCGAGGCCCACGAGTATCGGGTTAAACAAATTTTTTTGTCATCCCTAAGTTCAGTAACTAATAGAATATGACAACTGAGTGATGAAGTGGAACATGATAAATTTCAATTACTGATCAAAAGTATTTTAAAAGTTCAGTGATTAATTAAACATTGTAAATTAATGATGAAGTGTAATGTGTTAAAGTTCAATGACCACTCAAATGCATTTAAAGTTTAGTTAATAAAACATGATGGATATATAAGTTCAGTGACTAATGAAACATTTAACTCCAGTCTAAATGTAGAGAAGAGGAATGGATCTCCATGATCCAACGTTCGACAACATCTACATTGTCTTCAATGGAGGTTCAGTTATGAGTTTCTTGATGAAGAAGCAAAGTCATCAAAGATACACATTTGGCCGCATCAAAGATGCAATCATGGAGAGCTCAAAAGAATTCGATCCAAATTTCTCGAGCATGGATTTCAAGTTTCAATTAACATGCTTCCGGATGAAGAGATGTTTTTGACTTCCCATTCATCAACATCCCCAAACGACCACCTATTGACATATGGTCGACCTAATCTTCAATGTTTTGATCATAACAAATAAGATTATTTTTATTTCTAACAAATTTTTTTAGTAATGATAGTTCAATGTTTAAATCAATCATATATTATCGGACTTCAAATGAAGATCAAAGTAGAAGCTATGTATTCAAGTCAAATCATTCGAAACAAAAAGCTTAAAAGATAAATGTCAAAAAAGATCAAGATCAAGAGTATGAGAGACGACATCGAAGAAAGATCAAGACGAGACAAACTTCGAAGTAAAGACTTGATTTTTTAGACAAAATGTGAAGGTACTAATGCTTTGATATTTGACAAAAAATAGTTAAGCTCAAAATCTTGCCATGTATTAAAAACAATTTTTGTGTACTAAAATCATTTGAATGCAATCTTTTTTATCAAACATAAAAATGACTTTTAAAAATGATATATGGACTTTAAAGACATTTTTAGCCCCTGTTTGATCCCCCCTTTTTTTTTCTTTTTTTTTATTATCTATAATGCATTTTTCCATCACATCAACATGGGACCTACACACCATTGTTCATTGCAAATTTGAATTCAAGAGGCATAAAAGTTCAACTTTATTCTTAGTATCAAAGCAATTCAAAAAGTTCCCAAAAATCTGTTGAAAAGTCAAAGGGCAGACAATGGAAAAGAGAGAGCCATTTTCTCGGTGCAAGTTACATAGGCTATCAGAACAATAATTGGCAACGTCCGAAAATTAATCTTTGACCGAAATTAATGGCCCCCAAACAGCCCCTTATTATGAAAATTTAGTTAAAAATATTATTCAAAAGTCCATTCACTTTAAAACTTTCAAATCGGAACAAACGAGGCCAAAACTTAAGAAGACCGCACTGCCGGGGCGGTCAATCGCCTGGCGAGGTGGTCAACCGAACTCCCTCCAACGGTCCGAAATTTGATCGTTCTGACTTCTGATTTTAATTGTACAAATAGCTATATTGGTCTTCCGGAGAAAAGGCGGTCGACCAGACGAGTCATCCACAAATTCAGATTTTTTAACGTTTTGGACTCTATAAATATCTCAACCTCTTGCATTCATTTCATCACTTTTAAGAGTATTAAATTGAGATACTTTCAAGCTTTAACTTTTATTCTCCAATCTTTATTTATCTCTATTTATTCATACACTTTTGGAAAACTATTGATTGAGTTTACTTTTAAAAATCATTTCATTTATCAAAGTTTTTCAAACCTAACACTTGAGCTTTACTTTTTGTCATTCATTAAAGTGTTAGCCTACTTCTCTCCATTGTACTCAACTTTGAATATATCTTTTTTGTGGGAGAATATTCTTTTTTGTAAAATTTACTTTTAATTGAATTGTGAGTCGTATTGAGGTCCTGGAAAGTTCAACGATTGTAAAAGGATCGGTACTCCTTGATTGTAAGTTATCGAAAGCATTATAAGGGTTAAATTGCACCATAAGTCAATCAATATATTGAAAAGGGCTTTTCTCGTGACAGAGAGTTTGGTAACAGAGGACATGGACAGGTTGAATTGGATTGAACCTTTTATTAAATCATTTGCATTCTCTATCCCTTTTACTTATTAGTTTTACATTTCTTTCATTATTCAATTTCATATTTGTGTAATAGATATATCTAGAATTAATTTTCGAAAAAGTTTTAAAAACTAATTCACCCCCTCTTGGTTAGTCAATCTTTGGCTTTCACCACCCACACCTATTTCCATTTCATCTTCGTAGCTGACGCCACTCGAATTGATTAAGGTTCGGGGTTAAAACACCACCTTGGATTAAACTTGAGGCCATTTGGTTGTGATGGTGGTGAGATTTGGTAGGGTGATAGAATGGAAATTTGTGTTTGAATTGGGTTCAATTGTTGGAGGCAATGTTTCAATTATACAAAATTGTGTATGAATTGGGTGATGATGCAATCGTTGTAGATGATTGCATGGAGGAAAAATCAAGGTTGAAATTGTATATGACTGTGATTTAAAATGGTGTGGTGGATTGGTGATGGTGTGGAAAACTGTGTGTGAATTGGGTTCAATTATGGGAAACTTTGAGTGAATTGGGTGATGGTGAGGTGGTTACGAATGGTAGTGTAGAAGAAACGAACGACGAAAATTTTTATGTGATTGTGACTATGATTGTGATTGAGAGAGAAAAGGTGAGTAAGGTGATGTAAGAAGAATAGTGATTGTGATCAGTTAATTATAAATATTTAGCAATCTATTAATTGTATGACTTGCGACTTCATATTTGATTACGATCCATATTTTATGGCATATGTGACTATGATCTATAAACTTGTGTGATTAGTGACTTATTATGAATGTGTGACCATATAATGTGTTAATGGTGTTATATCTGATTGTGACTTATTTAATTTAAATTATAGGTCACAAAAGTTTATCCGAAATAAAAAAATGAGATTATATGATTTTTAAAATTTTTTAGTTTGTTGATTTTGAATTTGTATTTTTAAATGATTAATTTCACAAACGGTCATTGAACTTACAGAAAAATTACAAAACGGTCACTAAAGTTTAAAACTTTCAGTAACGGTCAATTAAATATTGGGACGCTTTAAAAAATGATCACTGAAGTTTAAAAAATTTTGAGCTACTTTTGCGGCAAATTTTCGACCACTTCCAACCACCGATACCACTGGATTTTGATACCGTTGAAAAGCCTACAATGTCCTTTTCAATTACAACAAAAAATCTCCCCCCAAACTCCAAAAGATTCGTCCGGAATAAACCCACAAAGTTGGCTACCTGAAAAAGCAAAAATCTGCCCAAATTTTCAGATTTCTTGGGGCGATTTTTGCGGTGATTTTTCGGTCGAATTCTTTGGTGTTACGGAGAGATTTTGAGTGGTAATTGAAGAGAACGTTGTGGGCTTTCCAACAGTATCAAAATTCGATAGTATCGGTGGTTGGAAGTAGCCGAAAAATTACTGCAAATGTAACCAAAGAAGCTAAAAAGTATTTTTCAACTTCAGTGACCATTTCAGAAACTTTTTAAATTTCAGTGACTGTTTTTTAAAGCGTCCCAATACTTAAGTGACCGTTAGTGAAAGATTTAAATTTCAGTAATCATTTTGTAATTTTTTTGTAAGTTCAATGACCGTTTGTGAAATTAACCCTATTTTTAAATGTTTGTAGTTATACGATTTATAGAAGGGGATGTGAGGCGGTGGGCTCTTTGTAGATATAAGAATTCCCCCCCCCCCCCACCCCCCCACCAAATTTTTTAACTCATGCTGGACTCAAGTTTAAATTGGACGCAGATGAAGGCCCATTTTTCATACGAGATAGGTGGGCTTTCACGTATGAGATGGATCGAGGAAACTTATAAACAAAAACCCACAGTTCTAGGGTTTTTACGGTAGAGAGTCTAAGGTGTTGCTGAGAAGTAGTGAGGGGCAGCACAACCGGCGGCATAAGAGGCGGCGGGAAGAGTCAATTCACAGACACCAAACTGTAACATGGTTTGTAGATTTGCTCTTAACATATCAGTTACCGACAATTTTGAATTGTAATTTAGGATGTGTATAGGTGGAATTCATCGATTTCATTGAACAATATTCTCTTGTAATCTGGGGTGTGTACCTTGCAAAAGTTAAGCTGTAGATCTACAGCATTTTTATAAGTTTCACGTAATGTGCGAAATTTGACATATTTGTATGTAAAATTCAATGTGTGCATACATTTATGTGATGCACCCTTGTGCCTTCGATAGATGCAGTTGGGAAATTTTGGTTGTAGACTAGCAGCTTGTAGATTAATTTGCACAATTTCAATTCAGCAGTGTTCATAATCTCCTTTTATATTTGTTCGTGGCCATAATATATAAACGGTGATTTAGATTGGACTTTCAGTATAACACATGTATTACCTGAGGATGACCCAAATTTTACGTTCATTCTTTTTCCCATACAGTATATATCTGAAGTTCGAAAGAAAAATGTCTTGAAATAACGTAAACCATTCCTACGAGTTCTCATATTTCGTATTAATGTTTTGTGTAAGGTGTACGTGCTTAGTGGGCACCTTTCTTTCGATTCTCCTTTTTCTACTCATGTTCCTTTTCTATTTGCTTCAAAAACTGTTTTACTTCTGACTGGAACTAGAACATTAGAATCTGAGCTGTCTATAAATGATCAAACCCGATGACCCATTAAACCAAAAGAACTGTACCCCTATGCAAGGAAAAGCAGCTATCTCCATCAGCCCATATTTTGGCCTTCAAAACATAAAATTTCTTATTGACCCATTTGGAAATATCGAACTGCCCACTAAACATTGAACAAATTTGTTTTTCATAGACCCATTTGGGAATATTCCACTGTCCCTACCAACTACAGAATAGTTCTTATTTTTCTTTTGTTTGCTAACACACTTTAAATTGTTCTATTATTATGAATTTTGAAGGTTGTTTATGGTGTATTATGAGCTAATTTGTATTTTGACATTTGTTTTGTTTTGTGTGATGCTTACACCTCGAGAGTTGTGCCTCACCTCATTAAGGAAGTATGTCTCAATACCAGATTAAGCCTTTTTAAACATTGGATTTGTCTAGAATCAAACAATCGAATGATTATTTTCATGTTTGTGTAATTAGATGCCTATCTTTAGATCCCAACGCTTTACAATTTAACAGTCTTGTACAGTTGTTGGGATTCTGAAATTTTTTATTATTTTATGTGCTTTTTTTTTTTCTTTGAGAAATTGAAAATGATTATTATGTAATGCTAGCTTCACCTTGGAGAACCAGTGAGCAATGTTGTTACTTTGGACTGGGTTTTTTATCAGTCAATATGCTTGTGAATAATCTTTACTTGTGCTTGTATAGGCGAGAGGATTGAAGAAACATTTGAAGAGGCTCAATGCCCCAAAGCATTGGATGCTTGACAAGCTTGGTGGAGCATTTGTAAGTTATTCATTGTAAAGGATTGAGTTTTGTTCTTGCAAATTATTTCCTTGTATTTTACCATGCATATGCTGTGACATAGGCTCCCAAGCCATCTTCAGGGCCACATAAGTCCAGGGAGTGCCTGCCGTTGATCCTTATTATGAGAAACAGGTTGAAGTATGCACTGACATACCGAGAAGTTATTGCCATTTTGATGCAACGGCATGTTTTGGTCGATGGCAAGGTCAGAACAGATAAGACTTATCCTGCTGGCTTCATGGGTATGTATGCTGTTCATGTTTCTTTCTTATTACATGGTTAAGTACTGATGCCTAATCAGTGGAGTAATTCTTGTATAACTTCATTTCCAGATGTTGTCTCAATCCCTAAAACAAATGAAAACTTCCGTCTGCTCTATGACACCAAGGGCAGATTTCGTCTCCACTCAGTCAGGGATGAAGAGGCAAAGGTTGGTTGAATTGCCTTTATGTTTGATTTCCAGCTACTTTGGGAAAATTATGTGTCAGTCTCTGAAATTGCATTCATATTTAGTTTAGTTATTTGGAAAGTGCTTGGCTATTAGTTTTTCATACATGCAGTTGCCACGCTCCAAGGAAGCATTTGTTTTATGTTGAACTTAGTTACATTTTCTTGTATATAGTGTCTACTCTGAAAATTTTGACATTTCTGAGTCTCTCACAATGTTGTATACCTCCTGCCAGTTTAAGCTTTGCAAGGTCCGATCTGTCCAATTTGGGAAGAAGGGAATACCATACCTCAATACTTATGATGGGAGAACCATCCGTTATCCAGATCCTCTTATAAAGGCCAATGATAGCGTCAAGTTGGATTTGGAGACAAACAAGATTGTTGATTTCATTAAATTCGATGTTGGGAATGTTGTAATGGTGACTGGTGGCAGAAACAGGGGACGGGTTGGAGTCATTAAGAACAGGGAAAAACATAAGGGTAGCTTCGAAACCATTCACGTCCAGGATGCACTTGGCCATGAGTTTGCTACTCGCCTGGGAAATGTTTTCACGATAGGTAAAGGTACAAAGCCTTGGGTGTCTCTACCAAAGGGGAAAGGCATCAAATTGTCCATCATCGAAGAGGCAAGAAAGAGGCTTGCTGTGCAATCAGCTACAACTGTTTAATGGCGTTCACCTCCAAGGACACGTTCAATCGAATCTAGATTTGGATGTACGTACTTATTTCGTTGGATTTCAATTTTCTTTTGACTTTAACACATTTTAATTTTTTGACGAGCTTTAATATTTGAGGAACCATATGAGCTTATTTTCAGTTATTCATATCAAGCTTTCTTGGAATTAGACTTAAAGCAGGAAACATGTATCAAGCTTAGAAACAGACGTCTAGATTGGAAATATGATGTTCGAAATAACATGTTGACCACTGAAATATATGCTGAAAGAATACCAAATTAGGAATCTGAGCATAATGAGGGGAAATATGACTTCCGAAATAACATGTTGACTGCCTATTTCCCTACACCAGTCTAGTCTTAATTTGCACAGATGGAAATTAGACACAGGAATTTTGCATAAATTTGCTTGTTCTGTCATCCTTAACCCTGTTTTTAGACTTGTTTCACGTAGTTCTTGCACTTTCATGTCTTTGTGATCTCCCATTTGAGAACACAAATGCATTTTTTCTTTTTTTGTTCTTTCGTCGAGACATAGCTCGATCACATTGCATCATGTGAAACTGGCCATTCCAGGTTGTCTGGGTAGAGTCTTGCTGAGCATGCCAAGCAGAAGGGCCAAACTGTATCTTATTTCTTGTTTAATTTTTTTTATAAGGCTCGTCTCGACTGCCTGTCCACCTTTACACTTCTATTTATGGTTCAGGTGATCTCTTCCTCAGATTCTGCAAATAAGTGTTCATGTAGAGATGCGGTCTTCCTATTCAACACATTTTTCAGATTTATTAGTACATGTGTTTTCTCATGCCCAGCAGATAGTTCAGTCCATATGAATTTTAGAAACATCATGCTGACGTTTTAAAATTTTATGTGTCATAGAGGCTGGATAAATGTAAATCTGAAATATTTTGTGCCCTTTGATTAAGAATAAGATTTATTATAATCAAATTCTATCATGAAATTTTGACTTACCATGGAGGTAAAAAAATTTATTGCAAAAATATATGAACGATTTTAGTAAATTTGTAATTTGTAATTCTGAAAGTCTCTCATAAATTAAGATGCAATATTATTTTAGCCTTGTTTGTCATCCTTTAACAAATTAAGGGCTTGTTTGAGCCACATTATTTCAAAAAAATGCATTCTTAAACTGATTTGATATTATTTCAACCATACATTTTTTAATAAAATAATATTACACGCAAATAAAAAAAAATTTCTTATTTTTTAATCACTTATTTTTCATTAATACGCTATTCAAGAATGCATTATGACCAAAATGATGTTGCTCCAATACCCTCTAAATTATTTGCTACAGTAACTTTTTTCACCACACGTTCATACAATAAATTATTTTATATACAAACCAATAAAAAAATTTTAAATTTCAACCACTCATTCAGTCATTCTCTAAATTATTCAAAACTCTCTATTTTCTCTTATAAAGGAAGACAAACAAGCTCTTTACTAAAAATTAACTAATATAAACTTTATTTTATGATGAAATTTTGTATTTCTCAATGATAATAAAACGAGAAATATAAAATCTGAGGGAATTGACGATGGAATTTGGAATTGAATGGTTATATTGTTATCACAATTTTTATTTATACCATATTTTAATTATTATTAAGCTCATCAATCTTTGCTCGTTATAGTAATTATTTTCTTAATTATTTTCGTTGAATTCTTATCATCAACCAACCATTAATTAATATACTAAATCCTTGTCGATGATTTATGTCAATATTTTGTTTTCATACTTTGAAATGAGAGAAAAATATATTTTTTATACTTTTTATTTTTTCGGAATATGATGGAAAAATAAGTTATTTCAATTGAGTTTTTGGACATAAACTGTTATCAAATATAAAATGTATTAACTAATGGAGTTTGACGATAAGACTATCATGAAAAATCATTAGGGCATAAATGCTATAATGATAAAAATTGAGAACCTTAAGTGTAATTAAAATGTGGTGTAAGAAACAAGATTTGTAGTGTAAATATAGCCCCTTATTGATTTGATTTAGTTACTTTACTTTAATTTGTTTAGCATACTTATTTTCAACAATATATTTACACAATAAAATATTTTATACGTAAAGTCAAAAATTTTTCCTAATTTTTGACCAAGTATTCTTCCAAAATATTATTCAAAACATAGTCTTTCTTGAAATAAAAGCCACCAAACAGGGGCATAATTACCCTTTGTAGCTATATTTTCGTTCAAAACTACTTCCTTCGTTACTAGAAATTTAAAAATATGAATTTATGATTATTCTGGTTGCAAATTAATTGACTAATTTCAACACTGAATAAATTTGTTCCCCGTTTCATAGCTAGTAGCCTAATAGTGACGAAAAAGTTCTATCAATTATTTTCTGTCACTTTCGAAGTGTTTCCCAATAGTGAATTTATTGGATTGAGGTCCCGACATTAGAGGCTAATATACAATATGATAAAAGGTTTGAAATGGATGTTTAATTTTTACCCACCAGGCGACTTGACTTTTGCTCGAGGGTAGTGTCGGGTAAGTAGGCAGCAAATTGATTGTGAATTTAGAGATTTAAGATTGATTAGACCCACCTCTTTATAAGGGTTAATATGACTCGAGTGATCGTATCGTGCATTATAGTCTAATACATTGAGAATTTAGAAATCTAAGATGACTCTGTATGTCCATTGTTTGGTGTAGATCAAGTCCTTGTTTTATAACCATAAAAATAAGTTTTTTTTTTTTTTTTTTTTGAGAAAAATAAATTTTGTAATAGTGAATTTGTTGGATTGAGGTCCCAACATTAGAGTTACTATGCAATACGATGGAAGGTTTGAAGTGGATGTTTACTTTTTACCCACCTGGTCGGCTTGACTTTTGCTCGAGGGTAGTGTCAGGCAAGTAGGCAGCAAATTGATTGTGAATTTAGAGATTTAAGATTGATTAGACCCACCTCTTTATAAGGTTAATAACTTAATATGACTCGTGTGATCGTGTTGTGCATTATAGTCTAACACGTTGCGAATTTAGAAATCTAAGACGACTCTCTATGTCCATTGTTTGGTGTAGATCAAGTCCCTGTTTTATAACCATAAAAATAAGGTTGTTTTTTTTTTTTTTATATAAAAATAAATTTTGTAATAGTGAATTTATTTTCTTGAGGTCCCGATATTAGATGTTAATATACAATATGATAAAAGGTTTGAAGTGGAAGTTTATTTTTTACCCACCCGGTCGACTTGACTTTTGCTCGAGGGTAGTGTAGGTCAAGTAGGCAGCAAATTGATTGTGAATTTAGAGATTTAAGATTGATTAGACCCACCTTTGCATGAGGATAATATGACTCGTGTGATCGTGTTGTGCATTATAGTTTAACACGTTGCGAATTTAGAAATCTAAGACAACTCTCTATGTCCATTGTTCGGTGCAGATCAAGTCGCTGTTTTATAACCATAAAAATAAGTTTT
>NC_036256.1:14112683-14166285 GCF_002742605.1 Olea europaea var. sylvestris | reverse complement strand
GCAGCAAATTGATTGTGAATTTAGAGATTTAAGATTGATTAGACCCACCTCTGTATGAGGATAATATGACTCGTGTGATCGTGTTGTGCATTATAGTTTAACATGTTGCGAATTTAGAAATCTAAGATGACTCTCTACGTCTATTGTTTGGTGTAGATTAAGTCCCTGTTTTATAACCATAAAAATAAGTTTTTTTTGATAAAAATAAATTTTGTAATAGTGAATTTATTGGCTTGAGGTCCCGATATTAGGGGTTAATATACAATATGATAAAATGTTTGAAGTGGATGTTTATTTTTTACCCACCCGGTCGACTTGACTTTTGCTCGAGGGTAGTGTAGGTCAATTATGCAGCAAATTGATTGTGAATTTAGAGATTTAAGATTGATTAGACCCACCTTTGTATGAGTATAATATGACTCGTGTGATCGTGTTGTGCATTATAGTTTAACACGTTGCGAATTTAGAAATCTAAGACAACTCTCTATGTCCATTGTTCGGTGCAGATCAAGTCGCTGTTTTATAACCATAAAAATAAGTTTTCTTTTTTTTTTTTCTTAAAAATAAATTTTGTAATAGTGAATTTATTGGCTTGAGGTCCCGATATTAGGGGTTAATATACAATATGATAAAATGTTTGAAGTGGATGTTTATTTTTTACCCACCCGGTCGACTTGACTTTTTCTCGAGGGTAGTGTCGATCACGTAGGCAGCAACTTGATTGTGAATTTAGAGATTTAAGATTGATTAGACCCACCTTTGTATGAGTATAATATGACTCGTGTGATCGTGTTGTGCATTATAGTTTAACACGTTGCGAATTTAGAAATCTAAGACGACTCTCTACGTCCATTGTTCGGTGTAGATCAAGTCCCTGTTTTATAACCATAAAAATAAGTTTTTTTTGATAAAAATAAATTTTGTAATAGTGAATTTATTGGCTTGAGGTCCCGATATTAGGGGTTAATATACAATATGATAAAATGTTTGAAGTGGATGTTTATTTTTTACCCACCCGGTCGACTTGACTTTTGCTCGAGGGTAGTGTAGGTCAATTATGCAGCAAATTGATTGTGAATTTAGAGATTTAAGATTGATTAGACCCACCTCTGTATGAGGATAATATGACTCGTGTGATCGTGTTGTGCATTATAGTTTAACACGTTGCGAATTTAGAAATCTAAGACAACTCTCTATGTCCATTGTTCGGTGCAGATCAAGTCGCTGTTTTATAACCATAAAAATAAGTTTTCTTTTTTTTTTTTCTTAAAAATAAATTTTGTAATAGTGAATTTATTGGTTTGAGGTCCCAACATTAGAGGTTAATATACAATATGATAAAAGGTTTGAAGTGGATGTTTATTTTTTACCCACCCGGTCGACTTGACTTTTTCTCGAGGGTAGTGTCGGTCACGTAGGCAGCAACTTGATTGTGAATTTAGAGATTTAAGATTGATTAGACCCACCTTTGTATGAGTATAATATGACTCGTGTGATCGTGTTGTGCATTATAGTTTAACACGTTGCGAATTTAGAAATCTAAGACAACTCTCTATGTCCATTGTTCGGTGTAGATCAAGTCCCTGTTTTATAACCATAAAAATAAGTTTTTTTTGATAAAAATAAATTTTGTAATAGTGAATTTATTGGCTTGAGGTCCCGATATTAGGGGTTAATATACAATATGATAAAATGTTTGACGTGGATGTTTATTTTTTACCCACCCGGTCGACTTGACTTTTTCTCGAGGGTAGTGTCGGTCATGTAGGCAGCAAATTGATTGTGAATTTAGAGATTTATGATTGATTAGACCCACCTCTGTATGAGTATAATATGACTCGTGTGATCGTGTTGTGCATTATAGTTTAACACGTTGCGAATTTAGAAATCTAAGACAACTCTCTATGTCCATTGTTCGGTGCAGATCAAGTCGCTGTTTTATAACCATAAAAATAAGTTTTCTTTTTTTTTTTTCATAAAAATAAATTTTGTAATAGTGAATTTATTGGCTTGAGGTCCCAACATTAGAGGTTAATATACAATATGATAAAAGGTTTGAAGTGGATGTTTATTTTTTAACTACCCGGTCAACTTGACTTTTGCTCGAGGGTAGTGCCGGTCAAGCAGGTATCAAATTGATTGTGAATTTAGAGATTTAAGATTGATTAGACCCACCTCTTTGTAAGGGTTAACATGATTAGAGTGATCGTGTCGTGCATTATAGTCTAACATGTTGCGAATTTAGAAATCTAAGATGACTCTCTACGTCTATTGTTTGGTGTAGATTAAGTCCCTGTTTTATAACCATAAAAATGATTTTTTTTTTTTTTTAGAAAAATAAATTTTGTAATAGTGATTTTTGAAAAAATTTGGGGTTAAAAATTAGCTTCCGTTTGATGCCCATTAATTCCTCTTTTTAAATTGATTTCATTATTCGCAATGGTAGTATATGAATTTAAACTTCTCGTCCACCGAACGCTCATCAAATTCTTTGACGCCACCTACAGCGTTGAAAATTATTTTTCCGTTCTTGCCCTCATATTACCAATCTTGAATAACATTGCCGTTGAGTACTTCTCTCCCTGAACACCAAAAACGTGTTAAAGAAATTAGAGGGTACTTTTGGAATCATAAAAAATTGCATTAAAGAAAAGGTGAATTATACCTATTGTAAGCAAATTGAAAGGCCAGCAAATAATCACTAAGGTCTACTGTACAAATAAATGTTTTCTTCAGAAAAAAGAGCCATGGGGCTTAGAAAAATATTCGAAGTGTTTTTCTTTTGTATTTTTTATAAATCAGCGTTTATATATAAATGTAGGACGATCTGTTATGCCCTCTTAACCAGTTTTTTTGTTGATTCGTTTCACTTTGGTAGTTTTCCTGAATCAGAATCCCAAATAATGAATCAGAGCACATAGAGTCAGCTCTCGTAAGGGTTTGCTCGTTCTTTGTACATAAACCCTTGTGAGGGTTTCGCGTAATTTCAGCAATTCGGGAAAAATATTTTATTGTAAGAATACGTAGTTAAAAATGAGTTTGAGAATAAAAAAATTTTGCTTAAATGACTCAAATACGGCCTAAATTCTATTATAAATTTGAAGTTAAAGTCAATAATTAATTTTAATTATATCAAAAACTTTATTAACTTTTATAACATATTATACTAAAAATTTGATTTCAATTTACATTAAACATGAGCTTTAGACAGGGCCAATACATCCAATTTTAAATTTAGCCTTTGTTTGTGCGATCCACACGTGTGAAACATAATTAATGAATACAATCTAGGATTATGAACATTTATTATTCGAATTGAATCGAGAATATCCACTTGATTATTTATAATCAATTAAATTGGACCTCATAAATAATTAGGTATTTAGGTTGTTTGGCATGATTTTTGCTTTTACTTCTTGTATGAGAGTTTTTAGAAAAAACTACGTTAATTTTTTTTTAAAATTAACTTTTAACAGGGTTTTCTATTCCAGAAATGCTTTTAGAGGAAGTCACGTTGAATCAACTTCCTCTGAAAACTCTTCTAACCGTGAAAAACACATTTATAAAATTAGTCAAACGAAATCAAAAGCTGATATTGGATCCCAAAAGTTATTTTTGACGGCCCTTCGTAAATTTTGATAAAAGTTAATTAAATTTATAATTGAAAAGTTGTGAATCCTATATAATGTATGTCACCAAAGTTAATTGTTTAATCTAACTATTTTAGGCAAATGAAACTAAACCGTCAGGTAGAAGAAGCAAGGGTTGGCCAGTGATCACTTTCATTCTAGAGTGGTGGTTACTGGTTAGTTTATTAATAAATAAGCGCACTAATCATCTGGATTCCCTTTTTTCTCTTATTTATGCTTATTTTACTAATATTTTTCTCTTTTACATATTTAAGTAAAACACCCCTTTCACACTAATGAAGAGTGGGGACACAAACACAATTATTGCCCCTAATATGATTATTGTGAATATCATTTATTATTATTATTATTATTATTATTATTATTATTAAACTAAAAAAAAAGAACACTAATGAGGAAAGTAATAGAATCAAAATTCTATACGGACTTTTCGTTTGAATTCTATTGCTTTATACCATAAAAAATAATTGAATGATAAATTATTTAAATAAATATAGTGATGTTTTATCTTTTACGTCTGACTTGTGGATGTATTAACAAAAAATATTACATAGTTGCTATTGCACACTGCCTAGATAAAACGTTAAATAATAATAATAATAATAATAATAATAATAATAATAATAATAAAATAAATTGCTTCTAATTAATTGAATTTCTTCTAATGCTTATTTTTTTAATGCTTTAATGAGTATTATTAGAGAACTGTGAATTTATGGTGCGTTTGATTGTCAATATTTTTTCATGAAAAATGTGTTTTTCCACCCAAATTTCTACTATTGTGCTATTTGATTGACATTTTTCCATGGAAACCGTTTTCCTACTTTTTGTTATGTGACCATATTTTTTATCAAAATCAAGGAAAATATATTTTTTAGAGGGAGTATGATTTTAATTTCCAAGAAATTCACATTCTTTCTCTCTCTCATTTACCCATCAATAAAAAAAGGATAAGTATAATATTTTCTATGTTAAAAATTAAATTAATTAAATACATTTAATTAATAATTTTCATACAAATATGTTCTAAACAATTGAATTGCTTATGATTTATTTTCTTTCTATGCAAATTTCATGCTTGTAATCAAACGAAACCTTAGTTTTACATTTGGCAATGCAACCGTTAGCAAAGCAGTAATTAATAAATTGGCTTGACACCTTAACCCTAATTTAGGAGGTAGTCTATTCCAAATACGTTGTATTTATCATATTTTTAATTTAATTGTGCAAGATGTGTTAAAATTCATTGAAAGTGAGTTAGACAAAAGTAAGAGCACTCTAATCTTCAAATACGATACACTAATAGAAAGCAAGCTTTCAATGAATATTATAATGAAAATGAACTAGACATTAAAACATTGGTCAAGGATATAGGTTATAGAAGGAATTCAACTTATTTTTTTCTACTTTCTTGTGAATGCTATGAAAATTGTATTACTTCTTACAACACTCAACATGCATACGATCCAAAATCTGATTTCTAATTGTGTGAGAAATTTTTTAAAAGATTTTAACTTTATTAAACAATGTGACAGTAATTCCATTACCGCATAAATTGGTACAAAACAGTACCAGTGATTCTAAATAGTGTTATCCTAGTATAATTATTAGAAATCGGTTTCGAAGTTGTTTATACTCTTCAAGCTTGTCCTTTTGGCATCATTAGCCTAAAGCCCTATGGACAATGGTGATATCTTGTAGGTCCTATTGTGATCAAACAAAAATATCAATCTATTTTAATAATTTTCGGCATCAATAATACACGATGATCATGACTATTATTGATCATGACGGAATTGTGCAAACTATCTTTTGAGATTAACAATATATGATTTTTTTTTTTTTTAAATAACGAATTTGAGGACTTAACTTTGCTCTATCTTTATTTTTCTTGGATCTATGCCAACATTGACTAAGAAAATAGTGCAAAAGCCTAAATCTTACACAAATCCACCTTTAGCCAAAAGAAAAGAGAAAATGGTGGCACAGAAATATATATCTACCAACTGCAAAAGGCAAAAAAAAAAATAAAAATAATAATAATAATAAATAAAAATAAAAATAAAAAGGGAAGGAAAAAGGGATGTCACTTATTTCAGTATCGAGGAGGCTAACCAAAAACTTGTATGAATAAGGCATATTTGTACTTATATTAGACGAAAATATAAATGACAACAGACAAAATAATCTAAGTGCATAACTTTTGTTTACAATTAGCTTCAATGTATGGTCGTGCCTTGTGGCATGAACGTTGAATCCGAATGTGAGTTAAAGAAATTGACAATATAAGTAGAGATATGCTCGACTGAAAATGTAATCGCAAAAATTTAAGATTAGTAACTAGATAGTACAAATTTATTTATTTTTTTTTTATTTTTTTTGCTACATAAGTACTTTCCAATTGGATGTAATAAAATTCATATCAATTATAAGTATATGAATAAATTAGAAACTTCCATTATAGATAGAAAATTGTAAGGAAAAAGAAAAAGAAAGAAAATTGGGTAAATTTACTGATTCTATGTTGTGGTAGAAGACGTTGCAGGCAAAGTAGTTGCACCACCACCGCCGCCTTCACCACTATCAGTAGATTCAGTACCACCAGTAGAACTGGCACCAACCGCCATCGCCACTGTAGATGCACCACCGCTGACGGCGGCAGAGGCTGACCTTTTCCTCCTTTTCTTCTCATAGGGTATTCCTCTAGCCTTTGTGTGACTTTCTTTCACTTCTCTAAGATATAACCTAACGGCTTTAGCCCCAAAAGGATTGGTCTCCTGTCGGCCGCCGTTCTCTTCATAGGCAGCCCGGAGCCGGCCGATTATGGCATCCAAGCTGCCCCAAGCCTGCTTCAAAGGGCACGCACAGGGGGCCGGAGGACTCGGGTGGCCGAAATACGGACAGCTTGTTACGTGTACCTTAGTTTTCCCGAACTGGTCTAGGTATTTCAAGAATTCAATCACGTGAGCTCCGCTGCATCCGGCAAGCGTCAGTGGCGGCTTGTGGTTTCTTAAGTATTGTAGGAAAGTATTCCAGTCTCGACGCTTCTGCGACTCGTAGCGGCTCGGTGTTGCCTCCGTTGACTCGGTTCCGCCCTCGGCCGTGCCTCCGCTGGTCGACGATGGAGCCGTCTCCCCTCCATTCGGGTCGTTACTTTCCACTCCTGCTTCTGAATTCATCAGTTTTTTATCGTCCGAATGTTGACTTTTGTTGACCTCAAAATCTGATCGGTCCAAAATGGCTCAACAGTCGAGTACAGCTCCGCTTGTCCCCCCTCTCTCTCTCTCTCTCTGTCACTCACAGTGGTTGGGGTTTGGCTCTTCCCGATGCGGATTCTGTCAGAAATCACACTGAATTCATTGTAATTATTGGCTTATTTGGCTAATGATTCTGGGTCAAGAGTGTTTCCGATGCAATGTGAGTCGTCTGTGAAAGAAAAAGAAAAAATAAATAAATAGAGAAAGAGGGAGAGAGAATTTGATGGGACGTATAAAAAACATATATTAATTGGATGAACGAATGAGAGAGACGACTCTATTTAGAATTTACTACTACACTAGCCTGGGGACGGAAAGAGATAGATACATATAAAGATATAGAGAGATAAGAGAATCCGAAGGAGTTTGAAATGGTTCAAAACACTACACTCGACCTGGCATACCATCATTTGAAGTAGAATTTTCCATGTGTACAAGAAATCTCACATTGAGGTGGATCCCAATGAACAAAATAATGCAAAAAACTCAACTATCCTGCTGTTGTGTTTGTTCTATGTGTATATTTTCTATACACACAACAACGTCCTTTGAAGTATGATTATGTTACATGAAGTATAGTTTTTAAGTATATTACCAGTCTAGATGATAATTGCATTGCACAGAATGATAAATTCATTTAAATGTAAAGTCACATGATTCGTTTAATTGAAACTATAATATAGCCACTTAGACCGGTATTCATAGTTTTTTAAGTATTAGTGTTTGTTTGAGAATGTGTGATTAAAAAGTGGAGAATTATTTTTTATTTACGTGTATAATTATTTTATTTAGAGAATGTAAGATTAAAAATGAATTTTTAAAGAATTGAGCTCGAATATGAGCTTAATGTTATTCTTTCCATCTCAAGACTAGGTAAATTTTTTCTTCTTTGCAAGTTTGTACTTACATTCACATTGTATTGTTGCATTTCAAAAAATAAAAATAAAAAATAATAATAATGATAATGATAATGATAATGATAATGATAATGATAATAATAATTATAAAATTAGAGTGAGAGAGATTATGCAGGAATTCACATGGTGGCCCCATTGGGAAGAAGATTATGCAAAGTATTCAAACCATGGTGGCCCCTCCACTCTCGTCGGTCATGCATTTCACCGCACGCCCCATTTTTATTTTCTAGAGAGAAAAGAGACTCTTCATCCTAATGGTATTTTTTGGAAATTTTATCTTTTTGTCTTTATTCAAACGTACGTGATGATGTTAAAAAAATAAAAATAAATAAAAAAATTTTTTTGACATAACAAATATCGAGTCCAAAGAGAGTGTCGGGTTTTTTCACCATTTTTGTTCGTAACGCATCACTGAAAAATATAAATGCTTGTATATGAATTAAATAGTAGTCGGTTTTATAGGACGATTGAGTAAGAGTGATAAGGTAATTTGATTTTGGGAGAAGCCGCAATCTTATCACTATATTTTTATTGAGTTCAGATTAATTGTTTTAAATTTCTTGTTCCTTCGATCAAATTTTGTCATTGTGAAATTACGGTGATATGTCAAAATTTAATTGAGATACAACCGAATAGATAAGAAGATGGGGACAATACATTGGACCCATTGTTACTAGTGTATTCTATTTAAAATATGTATTGTTAGTTTGGAGGTGCTTAGAATGGAATACTAGTTAGAAATGAAATGTAATATTGTTTTATATCTGTTTACTAACTTTTATTTTTCAGTATTTTCCATTGTCGTGTCAATGAAATCTCAAAAGTCCTCATTTTAATCTCTATGCCACTATTTGATAAAACTTAAAATACTTTTATTTTTCAGTATTTTCCATTGTCGTGCCAATGAAATCTCAAAAGTCCTCCTTTTTGAGCCCCATTCTTGTATTAAAAAAAAATGCATTTTTAAATAGTATATTGATGGGAAATGTGTGGTTAAAGATTAAAAAAAATGTTTTGAATTTACGTGTAATATTATTTTATTGAAAAATATGTGGTTGAAATGTGTCAAATCACTGTTAAAAAATGTAATTTGATGAAAAAATGGGGCTCAAACAAGGGAATCTCTACTCCCTATTTCATAAAAATTAAAATACTTTTATTTTTCGATATTTTCTATTGTCATGCGAATGAAATCTCAAAAAGTCCTCTAATCTCTATGCCCCTATTCGATAAAAATTAAAATCTAGTTTTTTATATAAATTAAATTCAACAATCAATTCCAACCACATATTTTGTGGAATTCACAAGTTTTCAAACAGTGTATTTCATCAACTTTTATCGAAATCCACTAAAAATATGATTTTAAACCCTACCAAATAGGGCTATATAATTATTCAGTTCAACTAAAAAGTTTAGTAAAGTCAAAAACTAATTTCAACCACATATTTTATAGAACTCACAACTTTTAAAAATTTTGATTTTTATCTAAACCAAACAACGGCAAAGAAAAAAGGATGACCCAAAAAAACATAATTAAGGAAAAAATTGCTAAATAAAAAAAAAAAAAAAAAACCCATACTTGTTTTATTATAAATATTTTGGATGACTCTACCGACTTAAAATTTACTTGACCCTAGTTTATTTGCCTTGCTTTCATGAATGTTACGATGTGAACATTTAATGAGAATATGTTAAAATTGTAAAGTATGGTAATCGATATAAGCCTATGAACAGGCAATGTACGAAGGCTTTTCTTTCTTTTGACTAGCTATGAACATGCTGTGAACTATGAAAATTCTTATAAGTGAATTCACCTATGAAGAACTTCACTTTGGAATTTGGTTTGATAGATCCAGGATCTGAAAGTAGTAGGTTTTAGGTGGTTTGTTCTGGGTGAAAGAATATACGTGGTGTCATGAAAAGCCCAATTACAAGGCTAGGCTTGTGATCCCAAGTGGAGGGAGTGGATTATTTTAGAATTTTTTTTTTTTTTCTTTTTTTGATATCCAGGTATTCCAGATTATACCAGACTAAATCTTGGACCCCCAAGACCCTTGCCCCTAGAACTTTGGAGGGGGTAAATCGCGGGTTATGCCTCAACTGGATCACAAGTTCCTCCCATTACCTGTACATTTCAGCGCACAAGAGACCCTCCTTCACAGTGATTGCTCCATACCAAATTTTGGTCGCAGGAATCGAACTCTCCACCCTGCCGTTGGAAGCAAGACAATGTTGATTGATCTACCAATTAAGTTGTGCCCCGGGGGGGCAATTTTCGAATTTATTCACCTGACTTCTTGTTGTCAATGGTAGCTTAAAGAACAGATCTTCACTATTATACACAAATCAGAAATAGTACATCAAAAATATACCATTTACATGAATCCCCTAAAGCCACAGCACCAAGTGAAAATCCTTTTAGGCTCAGACCAAAGACCCCATTTCTAACATCACAGAGACACCAAATCTTAACCGCGAGCCCTCACAGTCCCAAATCTACAGAGTTACTTCAACAGGACACAAAATGAACAAACCCCTTCGACACAAGACTCTCACACAGAGAGATCGAAGAAGAACAAAAACTTAAAACCCTAGTGAAGGTTCCAGAAACACGGCTCACAGAAGAGAGAAAAATGAAAATGACGACTTCCAACCCTAGTGAATGAGAAAAGGGTATATTTATAGTAGAAATTATCAGCCATCAGATTAATGGGTCGATCCAACGATCCCAGAGCAACTATGAGAATGGGCCGATTATTGGGCTCGGTTAAGCGGGTCGTCTAAGTATCAAAGAGTGGATCAATCTGCTCTTTATCTATTGGGCATGGAATTTTATCATCATTGCCTATAAATTGGACTGATCATGTTGGCATCACAGCCCAACAGATCTCCACCCTGATGTCAATGGTCATACAAGAAGTCTAATGAAAGTAAAACACAATTTATATCTCTCCAAAGAATGTAGCTTCCCAGTACTTCTAATAAGCATCAGATTCAGCACCTATAGAGAACCAAAAATATCTAACCAGTATCAATGTTCAAAATTTGTAAACAAGACTTAAACTTGGTTAACGGTATTACCTTAGTCCCTACATCAGCTAGATTAAACTAAGTTGCAATTTTCTCAAGTAAAATAAGTTCTTTTGAAACAACATCTCTAATAAAATGCAACTTAACATCAATATGTTTGGTTCTTTCATGAAAAACAGGGTTTTTATATAGGTGAATTGCACTTTGACTATCTGAATATAAGACAATAGGATTACTTAATTCATTTATTTCAGATAACAAGCCCTTAAGCCATAAGGCTTCTTTTATTGCTTCAGTTGCAGCAACACACTCAACTTCAGTAGTAGATAAAGCAACAATAAGTTGAAGTTGAGATTTCCAACTAATACATGTATTACACAAAGTAAACATATAAGAAGTGGTAGATTTCCTATTATCTCTATCTCCTGCAAAATCTGAATCTACAAAACCCTTAAGTACAACACCTTTATTACAGGCACTAAAAATCAAACCAAGATGTGAAGATCCTTTCAAATATCTCAACAGCCATTTTAAAGCAACCCAATGGTCAGGTCCTGGATTGGCCATAAATCTACTTAATGTGCTAATGGAATGAGCTACATCAGGCCTAGTACATACCAAGGTGTACATAACAGAACCTACAACATTAGCATAGGGTACATTTTCCATTTGTCTAATGTCAGATTCATCTACAGGACATTGCTCCTTACTAAATTTAAAATGGCTGGCCAATGGAAGTAAAACAGATTTAGAGTTATGCATGGCAAACTTAATCAACATTTTTTCAATATATGCAGTTTGTTTCAAGTACAGTAACCTATGGTGCGTTTTCCTAGTGATTTCCATTCCTAGAATTCTCTTTGCATGTCCTAGGTCTTTCATTTCAAATTCAGCACTTAAAGACCGTTTTATCTGATCAATAACATGCATATTCTGACCAATCAGCAACTTATCATCCACATAAAGAAGTATAAAAGCAACAATAGCATTTTCATCATTTCTTTTAAAATAAAGACAATGATCATATTCACTTCTCATGAAACCAATAATAGATACAAAATTATCAAACCTTTTGTACCATTGTCGTGGAGATTGCTTTAAGCCATATAATGATCTTTTTAACAAACACACATGATCAGATTTAATTTCATCAATAAAACCAGGTGGCCGTCTCATATAAATCACTTTGATAAGTGCGTTTTTACACACTTATTTAGGTCACAAACATGACTTAATAATGAGCAAAATGATTGAATTGTGACTTAATCTCGTTATATTTGTGAATTGTAGGGAACACCGATGAACATGGTGAAGTTCAGAAGAAAAGAGCCAAAAAAAGACTAAAATGGAGCAAAGTGATAGTTCGGGGACCAAGTTGCAAATAATCCATAGATGAGACGGGAAATGGAATGAAGATTGAAGATTGAAGAGTGTTAGAGGTCAATCGGATGAGGAAAGGAGTCAAGAGGTGAAATATGGTCGAAGTATTATCAAGTATCAACTTTCAGGCGAAAAAGTTATGCTCGTGATTTTTAGTCTCTACTTGAGATCCATTTTTGGCACAGTAAACATCAGAATTTGAGGAAGCCTATTTCCATCAAAAGTGTAGATCTTTGAGTTTTCTTCCCAATTCACTTTTAATCACTTCAATCGGAGATCGGGAGAGAAAGTTATGGCCAAAATATTGAAAACTGGTCGACGGAAAAATTTCCATAACCATGCGGCCGCATGGTTATAATTCCTTGCGGTCGCATAAGGCAGTACAGAGAAAAATCTGGGCTGAAACTTCTGAACCATGCGGTAGCATGGATTTATACCATGCGGTCACATGGTATAAAAATGTGACAAATCTCAGGTTTCCTTATTCGACTCAAACATGATTTAGTAAGGTTTTGGGCGACTTCCTTGACCTAATTCCGCCTCCAATAAATACCAGACGACCCTGAAACATAAAGAGGGGGGAGTATACACAATTTTGGAGGATTTGGAGAGGAAGAACAAGGCAAAAACAAGGCAATCCACTTCAAGATTCAAGATTTCACTTCAAGAATCAATTTGGTGATGTTCTTCCTTGATTTTAATTATTGTTTTTCTTTATTTCCCATTATGCTAGGCTAGATTTTTATTATGCTAGGAGATCGATGCACCATGTAGTTGAATCTTTAATTTTCTAGTTTTGTAATTTGATATTAAAACATATTTCTTTTGTTTTGAATGATTTATATGCATTTATTGTTTCCGCAATTAAGGGCCCGTAATTGTGTGAGTTTGGGTGATTTATTCTTGCATTCGAGAGAATTGGAATATATTCGACATAATATAAATCATCGTAGGGTCCGATAGGGGATAGAAATATACCACTATGCCCTACGTGAATTTTTAAGTGTTCATAAAACTACATGCATTTTTACATATGCACTTGTCATAGAAATATAGGTCGGTGGTATGTAGAAATAGGTTTGATACATCTCGAGAGAGAGTATTGGATAGATTTTGGAACATTGATTTGTCAACAATTGAATTATGTTGTCATATTGTAAAACTAGAGTTTAAAGTGATAATTGCATGAGAAATCGTGATCCTACTGTGTTTAATTTCTATTGATTACAACAAACGTGCGTTCTCAACAATTGATTTCATTCTAGAGTTTTAAATTATTGTTTTGCATATTAATTTCAATTTAATCATAAAAAATTGCATAATTGAAGTTTAATTAGGTCTACATTCACTTTGGTAATTTAGTTTCGGTTAAGGCTACGGTAGGTAAAATTTCAATTAATCAATCTCTGTGGGACGATATTCGGACTCATTTAATCCACTTTATTACTTGTTAATGAACCATACACTTGTGGTGGTTTAAAATCGAAAGAAATAATTTCACGAACACACTTCATCAAGGTCACCATGCAAGAAGGCAATTTTCACGTCCATTTGTTCAAGTTCAAGATCATAATGAGCAACAAAAGCAAGCATAACTCTAATTGTTGTATACTTTATCATAGGCGAAAATATCTCATTATAATCTATGCCCTCCTTTTGCGTAAATCTTTTTGCTACAAGTCTAGCCTTAAATTTTATGGGCATCTTTTCAGTATTTCCCTCCTTAACACTAAAGATCCACTTACAATCAACAAGGGCCTTACCTGCAGGTTTAGGAACTAAAGTCCAAGTCTCATTTATCATTAAGGAGTCCATTTCATCTATCATAGCAGCATGCCAATTCTCAGATTGCTGGCAGCTCATAGCCTCTCCATAAGATTTAGGTTCTTTAAACACTAAGTCTTGATAGGACAAAACAGCAAGTGAAAGGTAATCTCCATACCTAACTGGCTCTCTTACTTCTCTCCTAGTTCTATCTCTAGCTAATTGGTAATCCCCCAATTCATCAGGCTGACTTTCCAGATTTTCTTGAACACTTTCTTCTTCATTTTCTTGAGGAATAGAAGCTGTTCCAGTTTCTTCCTCCACTTGTTCATCACCAACAGGTTCCTCCACCTGCAGCTTGGTATTATCACCCTTTTCATCACCAGATAGCCCCTTTAGCTCCTTATTTTCTAAACAAGGCATTTTTGACTCATCAAAGATCACATCTCTACTGGTGATGATTTTAAAACCTTTTACCTCTTTACTCCAAAGCCTATAACTTTTAATCCCATCAGGATATCCCAAGAAAACACATTTCTGAGCCCTAGGTTCAAGTTTCCCTATACTCTGATGGGAATAGGCAGCACAACCAAAAATTTTTAAATGAGAATAATCAGGAACATATCCTGTCCATAGCTCTTCAGGTGTTTTATCACCTAGAGCACTTGAGGGGGTTCTATTAACAATGTATGAAGCTCTCATTACAGTTTCACCCCATAAAACCTTAGGAACTTCTGAGCCTATCAACATACACCTAACCTTATCTAACAAGGTTCTATTCTCTCAGCCACTCCATTCTGCCGAGGTGTATAAGGTACTATTTTATGCCTTTTAATCCCAGCACTTTTGCACAATTGATCAAATTCAGCATTGCAAAACTCAAGACCATTGTCTGTCCTAAGGACCTTAATTTTCTTCCCAGTTTCATTTTCCACCAGAATCTTCCAAGTTCTAAATTTCTCAAAGGTTTCAGATTTATATTTCAACAAATAAACCCAAACCTTCCTAGAATAGTCATCAATCAAGGACAAGAAATATCTATTTCCTCCTTGAGTGATGGTGGATGAAGGTCCCCACAAATCAGCATGTATATACTCAAGGGTAGATGTGGTTCTATGTTTTTCTGTGTTAAAATGCAGCCTATGCTGCTTACTTAAGGTGCAGTTTTCACAAAAGGACACCTTAGATATAGAGTCTTTTCCAAACACACCTTTTTTATAAAGGATGTGTAGGCCCTTTTCACCTACATGGGCCAATCTTTTGTGTCATTTTAAAGTGGCATCAATTTCAACACTTGAAGACTCACCTATGTGATCATACACGGTACTAGCTTTGATCACATAAATCCCATTTCTTTTAACACCTTTAAAAATAACAAATGATCATTTTATCACCTTCAAAAACCCATCTCCTATTTTTCCTTACAGCCCCATATCATCCAGATTTCCCATGGAAATCAGGTTCCTATTTAATTCAGGTACATATCTCACCCTTTCAAGGGTGTAAATGTATCCATTATCAAATTTTAAAGTGACATTCCCAACTCCCTCAACTCTGCAGGCTATGTTATTGCCCATAACTACTTCTTCTCCATCAATTTTCTTAAAATTTTCTAAATATACCTTTTTAGAGGTCATATGGAAGATACAACTAGAATCCAAGATCCATTCTTGGTTTTGGTTCTCATCAACCATATTTACAGAGTTAGGTAGATTTTCAGTCACAGCATATACATCAACTGTGGTAGAACCATCAGATTCTACCACATTACCTTCATCAACACCCTTACCTTTTTGTTCATTTTTCTTCTTATAACAGTCTTTGATAAAATGACCAGATTTTCCACACCCATAACACTTTTTAGTCCTAGTCTTTGACTTAGACCTGCCTCTATTCTTAAACTTTCTCCTATTATTGTTTCCTTGATTATTATAGCTTTCCTGAGTACCACTAGACCTACTTAAAGTCCTCCCTCTAGCAAACAAGTTTTCATGGGCACTATTACCTCTCTCAGACTTAAGTTCAAGTTCCTTACTTCTTAATGAATCTATAACAATGTCAGGTGTTAGAGTATCTCTACCATACTTAATGGCAGCTTTAACCTCTTTGTAGGCATCATTTATAGCATTAGGTAGCACTACAGCCTTATACTCATCAAAAACTTTCTCACCTGTATTAATAATGTCTTGAACTAACTTATTAAAAGTGTCTAAGCTACCTTCTAAGTCTCTAGTAAGGTCTGTCCTAAAGTTGAAAAATTTCTCTAACAGAAACAACTTATTAGGTAGAGACTTAGGCAGGTAAAGTTTCTTAATTTATCCCATAAGGCCTTAGCAGTATCATATTTTCCTACCTTTCTTAAAACTTGATCAGATAAATGTAAAATAATGGAGGTATAAGCAAGTTCATCAGATTCTTCCTTTTGATCATCTATCATGGTATCAGAAAATTCATCTGTTATTACTTTGGAAACTTTTTGCTGAACTAAAACACCTAGCATTTTTTGTTACCAAATGGGAAAATCCTCTTTTCCATCAAAAACACCAAGTTCAAAAGATTTTGTCATGTTTTACTGTTTGAAAAACTAAAACACAGTGTTTCCCAAAAAATTAAAACAAGACAGATAATCAACTTTTGAAAAATCTGTTAAATTTGACCTTCGCAAAAATGATGTCTTAGATCACAAGAAAAATAAAATGTAATCAGATTATTGAGTCACAATTATTCCTTATTACAAAAAATTTCAGCAATCTCAAGATCAATAATCATATCAATATCAACACTAGAAGAACCAAGGAAATACAACAATATAGGCAGAAACAACATCTCAGTATTAATAAACAATATCTGCAGAACCTAGGGTTGACCAAATTCACCAAGATTCCATGAGAATCAAGTTCTCAGGTCAAGGCTCAATTTGAATCACCCAGACTTAAACGATCACAAACAGAGATCACAGACAAAAATAACAAGATATCATCAATTAATGTAACAAATTACAGTAAACAACAATTAACCATATCAAGATAGGGTATAATCAAATTATACACAGTGTTACGTGTGTGTGTGATCATGTAGGGATCAAGAAGTGCAAATTGAAGGGTGATTAAACGATTAACCACCAGCACTAATCAGGAATTAGTTATCACAGCAAGGGGTGAGTGTTCTCCAGATCACCAAAACACGAACCGAGCCTTTACAGCTTCGAAATTAGGGTTCCAGTTCAAAAAACGAAACCACAGGACCTCTTATTTTAGGGTCCTTCTACAGGTCGAGGCGAGAAGTCACAAAACTTTCTCGTTTTCCACAGTCCAGTTTCGAATCAGCTCAACAAACCACCAGATCGACACAAATCTAGACCTAGGGTTTCGCGATCTGAAGTCGAACGCCTGAAAATTAATTTTCCAGTGTTCGAGCTTCGACCGAAGACTCGAGAATGAATTATTGAAGCTCTGATACCACTATTATATACAAATCAGAAATAGTACATCAAAAATATACCATTTACATGAATCCCCGAAAACCACAGCATCAAGTGAAAATCCTTTTAGGCTCAGACCAAAGACCCCATTTCTAACATCACAGAGACACCAAATCTTAACCGCGAGCCCTCACAGTCCCAAATCTACAGAGTTACTTCAACAGGACACAAAATGAACACACCCCTTCGACACAGGACTCTCACACACAGAGATCGAAGAAGAACAAAAACTGAAAGCCATAGTGAAGGTTCCAGAAACACGGCTCACAAAAGAGAGAAAAATGAAAATTACGACTTCCAACCCTAGTGAATGAGAAAAGGGTATATTTATAGTAGAAATCATCAGCCATCAGATTAATGGGTCGATCCAACGGTCCCAGAGCAACTATGAGAATGGGCCGGTTATTAGGCTCGGTTAAGCAGGTTGTCTAAGTATCAAAGAGTGGATCAATCTGCTCTTTATCTATTGGGCCTGGAATTTTATCATCATTGCCTATAAATTGGACTGATCATGTTGGCATCACAGCCCAACATTCACGGAGAAGCCACCAGGGTACTTACAGCAGAAAATGAAGGTAAGGTGTGCCTCTTAAGAAGTCCATTTCATAGACTAAAACAGTCACACATGCAATGGTTCCACCGTTTTATGAGGAAAATTGAGTTTAAAAGGAGCATCTGTGACTCGTGTCGTGTACTATAATAGCCTATCCAAAAAATGTACATCTACTTATTACTTTATTTGGACGATATGCTAATTGCAAGCCGATGTTCAATAGAAATTTCAAAACTAAAGTTTCACTAGTGGACGTGTTTCTTCATACTGTAGCGGAGTATGTGCTGATATTGAATTCAGAAATCAAGAGAGGGAAGCTGACAGTTCCTCCGTGGATCCATCCAAGTCGAGTCCAATGAGCGCAGCTGAAACTTGTTGCTCAAAAATCAGACAATTTGTTGATTCAGATGTGTTGATATGCCGGGTGTACAACATATATATAATGCTCCTCATCCTGGGATTAAATGATTTGAAATCGCAAGCCCCATGTGCCGCAAGATCAAGGGCCGAGGTCACGCCACCTCGGCCCCGGATCTGAATCGGGATTTAATCCCGGGTTTTGCAGCACATCTGACAACATATTGTAGAGAAGAGTTGGCAATTTCTACTCTGTTTTCCTGGTCACAACTACATATTACAGATATTGAAATTCAATTTTATGAACTATGCTCGTTTCTTATATGTACTATGTCTGCATTTCAATTGAGAATTTGACACCATACACATTGAAATTCCAAATAATTTCAAAAATCTGCTTCTGAAGCAAAAACAATTAATTTTTTTTTTTGGGGTTCAAACTAAAAACACTAAAAAATATTATGCAAACAACATAATTCTTATTTCACAGGGTTTACACAACTTTACAAGAAAATCAAACAAAATTATCCTACAACTAAATTCATCAAAGCATGAATAATCGAATCACTACCAAACAACATTATGTCCAAATATAGTCAGTGGATTCAATGTCGTCGAAGGAAATCATTCTGACAAGCCAATTTGAAAAATCTTCATATAACGTATACGACGTACCATGGCAACTCATAGTAGCTCCAGAGTTAAGCTCGTTATTGTCTAAATCTTTGTTCATGTGGACCCTCTTTTCAATTGGGCATCAAAACTTGAATTTCATTTTTGAGATTCATCAATATCTTCAACTTTTCCAAAACCAGATTGAACAACAAGATCAGGCTCTTCTTGATCCCAGGAAATTCGACAAATGGCATAATCCATGTTATTCACTCCCTCCAAAGAACTTCCTGCCAACGTATATTCGTGCATTATCCACCGACCCTTCTTCATATTTATCTCGTCTTACTTCAAATCACCATTCAATTTGAAGGTAAATGATTTCTTGACGCCATTGACTTCGCCCTTGCAATTCTTGATATCCTTTGGCACAGATTTTCTGCCCCTTGTCCCACAACCGGCCACCCTAACAACATGTCTTCTGCCTATCTTTTCCAACTCCGTAAACACATAAATTTCTTTCTTCAAAACACCAACTTTAGACTCCCCAACAATTTTCCATGGATATTGTCGGAAAAACAATCCATGGGGTACCATTCTTGCCGTATAGATTTTGATCAAGAATTCTATTGCATGGAAATGGGAACCCCATTGCTTTTGGTTTTTAAGTAAAGTGTGATAAGCTCTTGATCAATGGGTTTGAAAACGAAACCTGGTGGTATTGAGAATTCCATAGCCGAGCGTTTAAGAAGAGTTGAGCAAACTTGAAATTCCCGAAGGGATTGGAACTCTGTACGTGAGAGAGAATGCATTTCTCTGGGATCACAAAAAACACTTTGCAAAGTGCAGAAGAAAAAGTTTTCTCTGAGACAATCAGAGCTCAAGATTTCTTCAACAAATACATATATTTATAGATGACTAGTGGGGTAAAAGTGCGTTGCACATTAATTGCGAAATGTGAAAAATAAGTGTCGTTTAATTGCAAGAATGGAATTTGGGTAGAAAGAAAATGAATTTTAGGGAATTGAATTGTTTAGAACTTGTTTTACTGAGAATTGTCAATTAAATGTGTTTGATTGGTATAATTTTTCACCTAGAAAATGTTAAAATTTTGGATTTTTTTTTAACAATTGTGGATAGAATTTGTTTTCCATTGCCCAAGAAAAAAACAAATGGAAACACTTTCTCATCCTTAAAAAGCAAAAAAAAAAAAAAAAAGATCACGCGAAGTGTTCCATGGAAAACCAATTCCTTGGAAATTTTGGCTATCAAAGATGCCAAAATGGTGGAAAATGGAAATTGAATCTCATTTTCCATGGAAAATGTAATCTATCAAACATGCCCTGAGTGTATATAAAATTTAGAGGAATTCATTCGTAAATGTGAAAAGTATTTATAAGTTGTTAAAATTGACAATTATTACGAGTTATTATCAAGTTATATTTTATTGATAAGCTTGTCAAGCTATCACAAAAATATAAATCCTACGAGAGAAAATACAATTTTATTTTGGTTATAAACCAATGTACATCTATTGCAATGTAAACAGATACATTAATTTAACAAGAATCACCAAAGCTAATTTCATTATAGGTGCTATACACACACTTGTACTGACCAACTTGAAACATTTCTTTGAATAAAGAATCAAAGTCATCATCAATGAATTAGAACAAAAATGGAGCTAATGAGCACAAAAATTACGAATAGCTTGTTCAATTTATGAGAAGCATTACAACGAATACTTTAGTCAATCAATATATGAGAGAGATAAAAGAATGGAACATTAATAAAAAAACTCCAAACTCTTGAGTCAATCGAATAGAATTGCACATCTTCTAGAGTGCTACCTAAGTTTTTTTTGGTATTTTGAAACTGAGAGAAGAAATTGGGTTCCAACACAAATTATAAACTTGCGAATACGAGACAAAATATTTGATACAATAAATATTTAAATCGTTCCATATGACCAAGTCACAAAGAAAAAACTCAAGAGGGTCGTTAGTCCTTCAAACATCATTTTTTACATGTATCACAGGACCTACTATTCTAGATCAAGAATCTTCCTCAATGAATGTATATGTTTACGAAAAATGAACAAGTTTATCAAATTCATGAGACTCTTAAAAAATTAAGGGGGGTTAAGTTTGTTCGGATAATATCTATCACTGAAATTTTAAAAAATCGAGTCTATAACATAATTTAGGTTGTATTTATGGCTTCTTACCAGCTCAAAGTGGTAAAATTGCAATATTATTCAAATGAAAAGCCAAGAGAACATAAATAAAAAGAACACAATAATCAAGCCCAAATTAAGTTTTATATTCCTATGGAAATCGACTTCAACTCCTAATACCGAAAATGTACCAAGTTCTTGTAGAACAATAAGTGTTGAGATATAAAGGCATCTAACAATGACATAAGCAAGAAGAGATAAGGACAATCATGCGTTCATGTTAAATCCTAAATGAAAAACTGGAGAAGAAGAACTTGATTGCACAAGATTTTGGGAAAAAACTCGGAACTTCAAATCAAGAATTGGAAAGGAAGGCGGATTTGACAAGATTTTAAAAATTTCTCGAATGTTTCTTGAGAAAGATTAATCAATTATTTTAATGAGTGCTCATGAATCGTATTATTACTACGAAACACAACCCTGTAATTCCATAGAATAGTTGAGGATTGTCCCATTACATCAGCTGTGATTTTATCTTTAATACAACTTCATACCCTAAAAACCGATTCAAACATTTGTTCATTGCATAATTGAAGAGTTACCTCTTGATTTTTTTCAGAAGTTTGGTGTAGAGACCAAAGATATTTGGATTTGATGACAACATGACAAACTCTACACCAGTTCATCATGTTCAATGTACCTACATTTACAAATAAGATTAATTGTCTCACTATAAGTTAAAAGAAAATATTATGAAAAATTACACATCAATGATTTTTTTAGTACTTCTAGAGATATATTTCAGTACAAAGATGTGAAAATTTCCCCCAGTGAAAGTAATCCACATTGGAACTAAGTTCAGATGGAAAGTATAAATAATAACTATAACAAATCATCTTTTCCTATCTTAATCATTCCTCACTATGACAATTCTTATAATATTCAACAATCATGGTTTATTTACATGAACTAACGAAATATCATAATTCTATGATCTTGTCAAGACAATAAACCAATTAAAATGAAAAAGAACTGATCTAATAAATCACATATATCACTTAATAAAGGTACTTAATGAACTGCAACATACACCTTTAATCATATCACCTCCACTATCGAATTAAAATATCTTCGTAAAATCCTACAAATAAAATTGAATTAGATTACTTCAATTTCATAAAAAGAATAATTTTAAAAAATAATTCGCACATATGGAATTGTCCTAAGATCTTCGAACGATGAGATTGAGCAATAAGCAATTATTTTAGCTATTATACGTTTAAAAAAAACACACACACACAACCAAATAAAATAAAACAACACACAAAGGAAAAATATGACATCAAAAGAAGAAACCACTAATCAATTCAAATTGAGAATAAATCACCCAAAATAAGTTGAAATTCATACACTCGCAAAATAGAAAAATGCTCCAGCGCAAGAAATAACTAAAACTTTTAGAATTATATATATATAATGAGCAATATTTATACACATGTTGAATCAAATTCAAAATCCACAATATTAGGCTGTCAAATCTATGAATTTACCTCTTCATTGAGCAATTTGTAGCAATGATTGCAATTTATTGTTCTTCCATTATAGTTGGAATAAAGCATAGAAACTAATCAGACTTACCAATGGCTGCCTGATATCATTGGAAGAAAGCCTAAGACATCTTCTTAAATCTTCTTTATTTTCTGCTTGGCCTTCAATATCGTAAGCATTAATTAAAATAACATCTCATCTTCAAATTATTTTCAAATTAATGTAGATAGTGAACACCATACTTAATTGATATAATTAAATAAAATCGCAGAAGTTTAATTGATATTACTTTACTCCCTAATTCATACTATCAAAATCAGTTAGACATGCAAGTAATATCAATTAAAACAAAAAATCCAACACTTCAATTAACCATTAAAAAACAAATGGGGAATACTAATGGCGTTATTAAGATTAACAACTGTCAGAAAAAAGAAATGAAATTAAAACTAAAAATTAAACTATTTCAATTCACGATTACAGAGAAACGAGCTTATTAACTAAGTGGTACAGATTAACAACTATCAGAAAAAAGAAATGAATACTTTTCAATCCAAATCCAAATTATTAAATCCTTAACTCTGACTTAAGAATCGAAGAAAGAAATGGGTTGTATGAGTTCAAACTACACCTAGTAAAATTAATCAATCACATTACCTTGTAGTTAGCAATTGACGAGGCCAATTTTGATGATATTGTTTATGATGTCCTGAAAGAGTTTACAGAAAATTGTTAGGCAGAGAGAATGAGAGAAGGACAACAACGAAAAAAAAAAGATAGAATGCAATGCAATAAAAAAAATGAAAGATAGTTATGTTTTTTTACACAACACAAAAAAATAAAATAAAATAAAATAAAATGAATGGGCACAGAGCATGTTGCTCCGTGCTTTGTGCAGGGAGCATACGGAGCATATATATATATAGGGTAATTGGCGTAAAACGTCCCTACCTTTCAGCTTAATTGTGAAAAACGTCCCCACCTTTCATTTTTTGACATTTTTGCCCTCAAATCAACCTTTCGTTGCGATGAAGGCCGTGCGTGCACGGAGCCATAATTAATTTTTTATTTTATTTTTTAAACTCGAATAGGTCCGGCCGTGTCTGGAGCCATAATTATTTATTTTCTTGTTATTTAATTTAAACTCGAAGATAAGCACTATTTAATGATGATTAATTCAAAGAGAAAATCCGAAAAGCAGAATTCAAAAAAAATAGAAAACAAATGGTTATTTGAAAGTAGAATAAACATATACTTACATAAAAAATTACAAAGATTATGATTTAAAATGTTTGCTGATGATATGTGATCATGGAGCTGCTCGTCTTCAGATGTATAAACAATCTGTGATGGAGAAGTTTTTGGGTCAATCAATTTTGGACAGAATTGGATTGAATGGAGATATGGCCGTACGTAAATAAGCTTTTGGGTCAGGATTTCATCAGATTTTGGAGGTATGGGATATGGGATTGTGGAGTGAGATGATGAGATGTTTGAACGGTTGCGTGAAGTAATCGAAGAACGAAAGGGGAAAAAAAAAAAGGAAGACGATGGGAAATTGCGACACATGTCCAGCCAATTTTTCGCCCTTTTTTTATATATAGGAAATAATCGACGTATCATATGGATATTGTTTTTGGTATATGATACCTTTTTTTGGTTACATTCCTATCATTTTGAAAGATCGAAAGTCTGCAATGAGAAGGAACACGATAGTATTGGGTATGTGAGTAAGACTTGGTAATTATTTCAACTTTTACAAAATTATTTCTTCAACGGGCTTAAATAAATTTTCAACAAATAATTTTTAAATATAAGTAGCACAATTGGTGCTTAGAGCATCTTCAACCCCATTCTGGCACTATAATTCAACAAATTGCACCAAAATTATGGTGCAAATCTTCTGCAATCCATTGCACCATTTTGCATTAAAATTATTAAATACCTTTTTACCATTCTCTTCCACTTTGCACCAATTTTTGTTAAGGGTATACTTATCCATTTGTTATACAATAAATTTTAATTCTAAATTATTATTATTATTATTATTACAAATTCATAACATATTAGTTGAAAGTTTAAGTGGAGCGATCAGAGGAAATTCATAAGTTTTGAAAGTAAAATTCGATGATTAAAAAGTTTGATTACTAAATTGCAAATATTCGAAACTTGCATGGAATCAATAATTATAGATTTTGGAATGTAAAGGACTAAATTATGTAGAATTAAAGATGAAGGAGATGAAATAAGAAAGGACTCAAGTTGACCAGACTTTGAAAGTCGGAAACCAATCAGTCACGTTTGAAAGTTGAAGGACCTTCCATGCATATTTTGGGACATGAAAAGAACCAAAACTGTGATTGAGGGATCAAAATGGACAGAATGGAGGTTTAATGACTGGTGCGGTCCCACTGACTACTTGGAGGTACGATTGCAACTAATAAAATTTCAAGAACAATCACCCACTTTGTTACGCTTGATCGCAACTAATACTATTGTGCAATCGCATTTCAGTCCTCAAAGAAAAAAAATATGGCTTTCTAGTCCTAATTATGATCAAATTTCGTCCTATCAATACATGGCTCAATTTTAGACCTAAATTAAGGTCTATATATACTACGTATAGAGATTATTGAAAGGTAAGATCCTATTGAAATACAAAATTCAGATAATTAAAAAAAGAGAGAGCTCAAAAGGAGATTATTTGTGCAAAGTCTTCATATTTTCCCATTTGTCTTAAAAGCCAATTATGTCCTTTTATTCTTCCTTGTATATTCTTCTTCCATGATGCGTAACTAAACAATTAATCAGAAGAAATGACCGTAACCTACTTTGTACCTTAATTTTAATCATAAAATTTTGATTTTCAATTGATGCTTGTGAATTGTTTTCGCAATGATTTGAATTATGTGATCACCAATCAATTGACTTTTGAGGGATAATTACGATGAGATATGAATTATTTGTTTACAACACATAACAAAAACCAATGTTATGAAAAATCGGACAGGTCGATTTGATCGAAAAAAATTGTGAACCGGACGGATCACCGGTCCGATTGTTGCTTAAAACCGACATATATAAAAATTAGCTAAAAAAATCGAAAACTCGGACCGCACAACAAAAACTGGCAACCCAGCTCCGGTTATACCGATTCTCCCAATTGAGTTCAAGAGAGAAAAAAATAATAATAATAATTATAAGTTAAGAAGAATCTGGACTAATCTTTCATATAACTTCTTCCATTTACCTCATGTTCGCTGATGCAATAAATGGGATCCAAAAATCTAAAGAGAATCAAGAAAATTTGAAAAGTTGTGCTCGGTGTACATAATTTATGTACATAGGGGTGTTCACACCTCACATGGGATGGGACCCGCGCAACACCAAGACTTTTCCAAATTTGAATAACCAAAGCATTTGTAAATTGCCATCTTCTCTTCTCTCATACCGTTGGTATTTCGAAAGAATTGAGTGCTTTGGTAGGTGTTAATTTGATGTGAAATGATTGTTAAAATAATTATTGAAAGTTAAATGATGATTATTAAAAATATTAACATTATAATAGTAAATATACAGTATATGAATTTTTTTAATTAATTATATTAATTCCGATTTGACCAATTTCGACCCTTTGACCCTTAACCTTCTCTTTTTTACGATGTCAATGCTTAGATGAATTTTCAAAATATTGATAAAAACATGAAATTTGGACAAAACGATACATATACCCTTTTATAGATGTTGCAACTATTAGTTGAATTATTTGATAATTGAGTGCTCTTGTTCGAATTGACACAAAAATATGGTAGCTTGACTTAATTGAATATGATTTATTTGAACTCGGAAGATGTAAATCAATTAATTTAAAAGAATTCAATCCGATAAAGTATCTACTTATGCACATGATAATTGTTTTTGTATTCTCAAAATAAAAAATCACAAAATGAAAAAAAAAAAAAAAAAGACATGGTCAATTTTTGTAACATTAGGAGATTTTGATAAAAGTTATTGAAATGTATCATTAAAAAATTGTAAGTCCCATAAAATATGTAGTTAAAATTAATTGTTGACGTTAACTTGATATTTTATTTGAATTTTAATCCAAACCAAGCAGGGCCCAGCAAAATACGGTGCAATATACAAAGCAGTTTGACGAGAGAGTGACCTTTTTTATTGTTTGATTGTGGTGGGAATTCAGTAGGAGGTAGTGGGGCTAGCCGAAGAAGAAACATATTTTTTTTCTATTTATTTCAATTGGGATTCATTTGCACCTATTGAAATTTTTGGGACTATATTGTAATTAATTTTCTTCTTCTTCTTCTTTTCTTTTTTGTTTAAAGAAGATGGTAAAATCATCATTTTTCAGAATTTCATTGTTGAAAATATTGTATTTAAAGAAGAAGGTATTGCACTAAAATGAAATGTAAAGATTGTGTTGAGCAAAACAGATAAAGGTTAGAATTGTATTGCATCAATTACCCTTTTTTTGTGCTTGTCTTCTTCGGCCTATGTTTTATGGTTGACTACAGGTGATATCATGTGGTTCAAATAATTAATTGGGACGACGGGTAGAGAGAGGATGACCCCCGCTACGCCGGGTAGCACCTATCATGATATGGCGACTACTGTAGTGTCAGCTCGATCGACGCTACCTTCGCTTGCTCGTAAGGTACAGACAAAGTTTTGGCATGATCAGACATAATGAAAGCATCGACCATATCAACTTTGCGCACACCTCGAGTAGAAGGAAATCAAAGATCTGGAAGTGGAGAACCATCATTCTCAAACTGGAACTCGTCAGGACTCGAGTTTTCCTCTTCTGCATCATATGGTGGGACTCCTCCCGCAAGTTCCTCGAATGGTAGATAAGACCCCTGTTAGTGTTCTTTCCCTTTTTCTTGTTCGTGACTTTTCTCTTCTTGAGCGGAGCATGAGATAACCCCTCGTCGCTCTTGGGCTCGGGCTCAGGTAGTGAGCTCAAAACTCCTGCCAAGTCGAAGTCCATACCTGCATACATACAACCAAGAAGTCAGACACAAGGGCCAGCAACTGAAGAAAAATGTATAATGAAAATCAAAAACTATAAATAAGGACCTACCAACAGGCCAACCAATCCCCACTGTCAACATCTTCCTTATTGTTAAGACTTGAGAGAGGAGGGGTGCAAGAGGCGGTATACAGCTCGGTTGTTGGACTTGAGAACTCAAAAGAGGAGTAGGCTCAACATGATTGTTGAAAAGACGAATTTGAGGGATTATCTAATAAGTGTTGAATGGAAATTGACCTCAGAAGGCCGAACAAAGAAGAATCGAGATTTTCACCCGCTATTGGAATTTCTATACTTAGGAATGCGAAAAGGGACCTTGGTATTGAAATACACGAAAGCGTTGTATTGGGATAAGTTGTGCAACTCGAACACGCACCTAAATAGTTCAATGGAGGGCACAATCTTTTCACTAAGGAACAGGTACAAAAAGTATAGTGTTTTTCTCCATGAGTTCGGGTTTATTTGACTTGGTGTGACATGAAATTCGTTGAAAATTGAGACAAAGAGTAGATTAATAGAAAACCTCAAACCTCCATCAAAACAATCTTTATACATGGCAACTTAGCAAGGGTCTGACCCAGGAAGTATAATCATCAACATCTTTATACCTGTCAAGCAATTGATCTAACTTGGTTGGACAATTGTAGGAGCTAGGCCCCTTTGGAATATTAAGAACTACAACTCTACTCGTAGGATCCCGACCGATTTCAAAGTTGAAGGTTGGAAACTTGAAAGAACCAATGTGATTTTTAGGAGGACATGGAATGAAAATTGAAGGGTCTAAAAGGTTAGGAATACTATCAACAGCACAAGGCTCATTAACCCCATGATTGCGATTGACCGAACGACTAGGCTTAGTCAACCGACCCGACGACCGCCTGGTCGGACGAGTCGACCTGGTGGTAGACTGGTCGACCGACCGAGCGATCGGTTGACCGGTTCGATCAATCAACCATCATGGTTGGTCGACCGATCGAGGCAGTCAATCGGTCGACTGTCCCACTTCCACCCCCTTTTCACTCTCATGTTCAGATCTACTTTCGTCCCCACTCGACGTCCAGGAGGATGAATTTGAACGTTTTGGACTAGAAGACGATGAAGATGATAGAACAACATTGTACATCGAGAAATAATGACGAGCTACTAGAATCCTAAGAAAAAATAAGAGGGAAATAGAAAGATTACCTTGGAGACAAATACGGAGAAAAAAACGCTTAGGATTTAAGGGAAGGAAGAAGGTGTGAAAGAAAAAAGAGATCGTGTTCCCTTTATATAGGAAAATTTTAAGGTTTACAAAAGATCCAAGCCCAAGGGTCAACCTACTTATGGATTATCTTTAAATTGTAGGCCTCTCTATAAATCCAACCCATTGCGATAACAAAATAAAATAACAAACTAAAAACACTTTAAATGCTGTTTTGACCCAATAAACGATTTCAAATGGCCGAAATCCATCATACGTCACGACAAAGCGGTGTGTTCATTCATAATCGTCGCGAGCTTCCCAAAATGGGGTTATGGGCCCAAAACAGACACCGTATACGAAAGTTACGCCAATTTTTTCGAACGCCGACGATCTAAGCGTTTTATGTACGCAAGTGTCTGTTCTTCCACATGAACCTCATAAAATGATAATAATAAAACATAAATTGCGACATCATCCAACAACGCTACCTCTTGGAAATAAAAATCGACAAGAGATATGGGGGCTAGTGATATCACGTGGTTCAAATAATTGATTGGGACAATTGGTAGAGAGAGGATGACCCCCGCTATGTCAGGTAGTGCCTTTCATGATATGGCGACTACCGTAGTGTCAGCTCGACTGACGCTACATTCGCTTGCTCGTAAGGTACAGACAGCTTTGGCATGTTAGGTGACGCTCATCATATTAGAGTGCTAATTGCTATGCTAGTTCAACTCTCGTCACGTGCAGAGTGACCACCGTCTACCTAAACAACATTGGAATCGATCAACAACCATCCGAACGGTTATCATTAAACCCATTACTCGGATAACCGAATAAATGGAAAAATCCATCTGAGGAGTGGGCAGGTCTCATGAGTACATGTGGATGACAACTGCTCGACGGTTATGTGATACTAGACTGATGGGGACACGTGGATGACAACTGTCCAGCGATTACATGATGCCAGACGCCAATAAATATTCCATGGGCATGTCAGGTAAAGGAGTTCTTTCTTTTTCCAGAAAAAAATACTTTCCTTTGTCAATATTGCAATTCTTTAAAATCTTTTATCTAAAAACGATTACTGATTCTCACACCGGAGGTAAAACGTGGGAGCGGGCCCCAGACTCTTTTTACAGGATCACCGGAGGACAAGACACCACTCTTTCACTAAAAAAAGATATAGAGTTACATCAGAACTATTTCAAAAGGTATTCAATTTATACTATTTTTAATTAAAAATAAAATAATTTTAATTTTTGAAGAAGAAAAAGCTCGATTTTTTTTTACCACATTATCTTTTCAATTTTTGTATGTTTTTAAGTAAAAGTAGAATCGTCAAATCAAAATATAGGTTTTGGAGTGATTACATTTTCTTTATAAATAGGAAACTGCTCTGTGTACAGAACAATTTCCTATAGATGTTTTACCGACCCCTCACTATAGGGGTTGGTCCCACATAAAAAAAATTACGTCGAGCCCGCACATGTTAGAGATCTGGCAGGGGTCTGTAAAACAGACCCCTGTAAGTGTAGCATTTCTCTTATAAATATGAATTTTGTTGCATCATCCTTTAATCTGATTGCATGCTTCAAGACTAATGATTGCTTCACACTCGACTTTAAGCCCCCGTTTGTTACATTTTTCTTTTGGAAAATGCTGTGTACACACCTTTCTCTTTCATATGTTCAATCACACAATTTTTCATAAAATAACATTACACGTAAATAGAAAAAAAAATATTTCTTTTTCAACCACTCATTTTTTAAACAAACACTATTTCACCCATTTTCATTTCCAAAAAAGGGGGCCAAACGGGGGCTAAATCTGCACAATAACGTATTTAGTGTTTAGCGAGTACCATGTTGGCGGTCACTATTTTTTCAATATAACGATAATAATTTATATTAAAATGAAATAATTAAATTGTTGTTCTCTTGTGCGCTTATAATTAAATTATTTTTTTCTATCAGCTTATGTTGAATGTAGTTACCCTTCTTTTTGGGATTTTATGTTGATGTTGCAATGTTGAATTATTGACGAATCATCAATGTGTTTGACGGTTGAAAATAATGATTACATTCCAAAATGTTGAACATCGATAAATGTTAATTCATCTCCATTTTGGTCACTAACTAAATTTTTGAATATAGTCAATAACTCAACGCTTCTACTATCATCATATCTATTGAAAGGAATGTCACTCTCAAATTAACAACAATGTACTAAACCTCATTCATCGATGGATCCAGCATCCAGCGAGCATCCAGCGAGCATCGATGATTGCTTATGTTGGCTCCGTTGAATTATTTTTTTTCCTTATATTGAATGGGCGCCATAACGGCAGACCGTGTTAATCTCTCACTGTTCGTGCTCACTTTTCGTCTTGGATCCATTATTGACCTCGCCAAGTTGCCCAGTACGTCCATGACGATTTTATACATCATCTTCCGTAAGCAATCACAACAAATATATTATTATTGTCACAATAAAAGCAATAAAGTTAAGAGTCAAATGTTTATAGATTAGATTCATTTTAGTTCCTTTTAATCATAAAATTTTCAGATCAATTTTTTAATTTCTTCATTTTAAATGAAAAGTCAATTTCACAAAATTATAATTAAGATGAAATCACTGGAAACAAAAAAGATGAAACAAATGAACTTTTAATTAAACTAAATGATATATTTTTTGTCTAAATTAAAAAGAATTAGACAAATGAAACAACAAATATACGTCTATGCTTGAGTCCCATTTTTAAAAATAATTTTGTGAAAAATGATTTTATAAAGAATTTTTACTTAAAAGTTAGAAAAAAGCTTAGATTTACGTGTAAAATTATTTTATCAAGAATGAGATATATAATCGATAATGACCACGTGATTTAGTGGCTCAATGTTATCAAGTCCTTATTGAGCTCAATTTTCCTCAAACTCGTTTTCAACATATCTTTTTAATAAAATAATTTTAACATAAATTAAAAAAATTTCTTAATTTTTAAATGGACATTCTTTAAAAAAAATAAAATCATTGTTATATATATATTTCCAAAAAACATAAGCTCAAACAAACAGGTTAGAGTATTTTCAAAAGAAGCTCCATTTTTAACCAGCTTATTATATCATTTAGAGAGTATATATAAATTTAGAGAGTTAAAATTTTGAGATATTTCAACAAACTCTTTATATTTAACATTTATTTCAAAAAAATTTATTATTTTTCTCTATATTTTATTTTAAGTAGCTTTTTTTCTAGATTATTTTATTGTTTTCCCATATGGAAAATTGAAATACTTTGAATGCATTTAATAATAGAGAGTAGATCACTCTCTAAATTAGAGCAACTCTAATAGACTCTTTTCTTTTTAAAGAGCATATCTTATCATTTAAATAGCACATATAAAATTAGAGAGTAAAATTTTGAGGCACTCCAACATTCGCTTTATATTTAACGTTTAATTTTAATACTCCAAAAAAATATTTATTATTTTTCTCCAACTCTTATTTTAACTAGCTTTTCTATAAATTATTATATTATTTTCCCATATTGAAAATTGAAATACTTTGAATACTTTGTTATATAGAGTGAGTTTGGCAAATTTGCTCTGAAAATTAAAATGTTAATTTAAAAAGCATATTGAAACATGATTTTAAACACTGACTCTTTGAAATAAAAAGTATGTCATGTTTAAAGAATTTCTTGGAAATGTACTTAAAATGTTAATTTAAAGAGTCTCTTGAAACATAATTTTAAGAGTTGACACTCTAAAATATAAAGTTTGAAAAGCTCGTAAAATATTAATTTAAAGAGTATTTTGAAATATGATTTTAAGAGTTGACTCTTTAAAATAGAAAGTATATCATGTTTAATAAGCCTCTTGCAAATGGTCTTAAAATGTTAATTTAAATAGTCTTTTGAAACATGAATTTAAGGGTTGACTATTTAAAATAAAAAGTTTGGAGATGCCCTTAAAATGTTAATTTAAAGAGTCTGTTGAAATATGATTTTTAGGGTTTACTCTTTAAAATAAAAAAACACATTATATTTAAAGAATTTCTTGGAAATGCTCTGAAAATATTAAGGATAATTACATCACCACTACAAATTTTAATTACTACGTCACATTATAATCACACCACAATTAAAATATATTTTTAATAAAATACACCACAATAAAATTACAATTATACTTCTAATTTAATAAAAAAAAAATTGAAAAAAAAATACAATATTGTGATGTAGTTATCACCAAGATTAATCCTCATCTTCTCAACATTTTCCCTCATTATTTCATAGCCATTGGAAATGAAAGATCGAGGAAGAACGCCACGCCATATTTATACTGACAAAATTCAATGAGGGGATTCTGCATATGAAAGGAAGGCCATGTTTTAATAAATTACTCTTAAAACCAATCCCCCTTGAATGCAATTAGAATTCCTGTAGTAAAAATACTTGAGAACTAGAGATGAGGACAACCATGACCATAGAGATAAACAAGCACAACAGACCATCAGCAAACAATGAAACTTTTCTCATTTCAATAGTTTGCATATCTAACTCAGTTTAAAGAACCACATCAGTTTTTTCTACATTCAAGTACCTTAGTTCTTCACAAAAGATATTGTATGCATGGTAATTCATAAACCTACGTACATGCAAATTCATAGACCTATAAACACGACAATTCATGTACCATTATGACTAGTGCATCACATATAAATAGCTCCTGTGTATACTCTCATGTAATAAATGCACGTAAATTCATGGATATATATGCGCAAATTCATAAACCCATTTAACAACTAAAAATCATCATTTTACATGCTTTCTTATAAACGTGAAAAGAATCGTACTTAAGTACACTCAAATTCATAATAAGTTGAAAATAATCGTATTAAATTCACTATAATAGACTCGAATGCTTTTGATTGTTTCAAATTCATAATAAATCTATTCGAATTAACAAAAAATTTGATTCTTAATTTTCAAACTTGACAAATAAACAAAAAAATAAATAAAAATTCATCAGTACATCATGGTCAAATAAAGTATAAATTCATTTACCGTAAGAAAAAAAATTATCTTGCCGCCGTGGAAGAAAGAAAAAGCCGCCAAGAAAGTTATGAGAAATGAGATGTTGAGGAAAAAGAAGTAAAGAAATTAGGTTTTTATATTCAGGGTGTAACAATAATTTATTTATAATTAAAAAGTATATTAAACCCCTAGTCATGTAATTTTACTTAATGATATTTAAGTAAATAAGAAAATTGTGATGTACTTAGGCACGTTCGGTACACATTAATGTAAAAATGATAATGAAAAATGTAGTCGTTACGGGTCCCACACAATAAATAGAAAGTCAAATATAGTGATTTGATGTGATGGATAACGATTATATTTTTCATTTTAATGGGCAAATAATGGGAAACAAACGAGGGCTTAATAAAATTTGTAATTATAGTTTAAAGAGTTTCTTAAAGCATAATTTTAAGGGTTAACTTTTTAAAATAAAGAACATCTTATATTTAGCTCCCGTTTGAATCTCATTAATTTTGATTCCATTACATTCAATTTTTCTCTCTCTTATTTTCAACCACACAATCTTCTAAAAAATAATATTACACATAAATCGAATAACTTTTCTTATTTTTCAACCACTCATTTTTCAAAAAAATATTATTCCACCCATTTTCATTTACAAAAAATGGGGGCCAAACAGGAGGTTAAAGAATCTCTTGACTATGTTTTTATTTTGTATCAACAAGGCCATAAGGATAACTCCAAACAAACTCTAAAATAAGGAAAGTGGACATAAGTTGGGAGCCAAACCATGCTTGAACTTACTATGTTTTTCACTATTTCGAAGTTAAAAATGAATTATTAGTTAGAGCGGGATGGGATTTATTCTCCAATAATTTTATATTCTGTTAATTTGAGACAAAAAAATAAGTTCTGTTCCAGCCAAAATTCCCAAATCCTGCTTCACGCACACGCTCTCTCTCCCTCTCTCTCTCTCTCTCACACACACACTCTCCGCCACCCCCTCGCCTGGGGAAATAGAGCATTACAGCCCAAAAATGGCTTCCCTCAACCCATTATCCATACCCATTCTATCACTAGTAATGCTATCAACACTGTCAATTTCAACCTTCTTCTCACCGGAGACTGAAGCCATTGGAGTCAACTGGGGCACCGCCTCGTCGCATCCTCTGCCGCCTCCAAAAGTGGTGGAGCTCTTGAAATCTAACAAAATCAACAAAGTCAAGCTATTTGATGCTGACCCTCTTGTTCTTGAGTCACTCTCTGGTTCCAACATTTTGGTAACGGTCGGCATTCCCAATTCTATGCTTCGTAGCTTAAACTCTTCCCTCAAGGCGGCGGAGAGTTGGGTACACGATAATCTAACCCGCTTCGTCTCCGGTGGCGCTTCAAGAGTCCAAATAGAGTATTTCGTTTCTTACTTCTCCTTTCGCCTCATTTTACTGAGAATTTTAAAGCAAACTGATAATGGCATGTTAATGTAGAACCTGTCCTTAATGAGCAGATTTTTATATAGATTTTTCAAGGCATTCCTCTATTTAATCTTTTAGAGCCTTTGAAAAAAATTGTGCAGCTTCATTTGATGCATAGCTGTTTGTAGAATAGCTATACAAAGTGTGGAAGTGCTTACAGTAAATGGCTTTAGAATTTTTTTTGGCTTCCATATCCTAACTCAGTATTCACCAAATAATGGATTTTGGATGAATAAATTGGTGTTTAATCAGTTCAATATGAGTTCACAAGATATTAAAGATCAGATTCTTGATGTATTTGGTTTGTTGATTACATAGTTTTAATAGATGACTAGAAGAGGTTAAATTGTATTAGAACTTTGAAAAAGTATTGTTGAATCTAAAGCATTTAGGTTAAGTAGAACTAACTCGAATATAAAGGAATGTGTAAAACCAATTAATTGTGGTCCATGTAATATTATTAAAGGATTGTGTTCGGTAGATATGTTGCATCCCATTGATGATAATGAGGAATGAAGACATGAAGTACAATATAATGCAATAATAATTTCAACTGGATCTTGGTTCTAATACCATGAACGCAAAAAAAGTACTTTGTGTGTATATTTTTGAGTGAAATTACATTATTACAATATAAGTGGGGGTATGATTATTACAAATATTATCTATATAGAAAAGCAGAAAAAATATCTAAGAGACAAAAGCTTATCCTAAATCTTTAAAATCTGGTACGCAAGTCTATTGGGAGTAGTCCCAAAGGATCTTCTATTTTTGGTACATACCTGTCCCTTTTATTTTGGAGAGACCAAATAATTGCAAATCAGTTGTCGAAGAAGCTTGTTTTGTTCCCCTCTCATTGTTTTGTACTCTACTAGATGAATTTTCATATTTCTCTTGGATGGCCGGAGAGAGGACTGGCTGATGTATTTATAGAAATTCAGGCTTCAACTATGGTTATAATTTGATAATAGCTCCTCAGTGGCCTGCAATAAATTTATCTTCATTTAGAACCCAATTCATAACCAATTAATCTATTTGTACAATGATTTTGTACAACATTGTTGACAATGATAGGCGTGGCAAAAAAATATTGATTGAAATGATGGGTTGTTTTTTAAACTGTCCAATGACAATATGCCATGTGGCATGTTGTCAAAATCATTTTACATGAAGAATTGCTCATTCACAACCACAATTAAGGATTCACTCATGCGCCAGTATGAAATCTTACAGAAGTGATTCCTTACTGACTGATGTTGATTGCTTTACTGCTCTTCTTTGCATCTCTCATTCACAACATTTTATTATAATAGTGAGCTCAAAAGCCCATGTCCCCTTCATTTTGAATTGAAGGATTATTTATGTGCATGTATTGGGTGAATAATGTTACCACCTTGGACCCATAGAATGTAAATTGGCACTACTATGTAATTGCATTCAACATGTGCCATTCTAAAGAAAGCATAAAAATAAGATGCCTTTTTCTGAGGTATTGTAACTTTGCTATTGAGCAAAATGTGCCTGCAGTTTCATTTCTGTGTTTGTAAATGTTCAAGTTCTCAAGTCTCAAATTTCCTTGGTGATTATTGATCTTATTTTGCATTTCCTTCTTTCTCCCTCCAATATGTTCCTTCCATTTGCAACCACATTGTAATTGTGTACTAGGATTTTCATCTCATTATGCCGTCAATTAAACTATTATACAGGTACATTGCTGCTGGTGATGAGCCATTCCTCGAAAGTTATGGCGTACAATTCTACCCCTTTGTTGTTGGAGCAGCTGCCAACATCCATAGAGCTTTAGTCAAAGCTAACTTGGCCAACAAGGTCAAAGTTGTAGTTCCCTGCAGTTATGATGTGTTCCGGTCTGAATCTGGCCTTCCATCGAAGGGACACTTCAGGCCTGATGTCAATAAAACCATGATCGAACTTCTTGCATTTTTGAGCAAGCACCAATCTCCTTTCTTTGTAACCATATCCCCTTTCCAAAGTCACAATGAAAACAAGAGCATTTCCCTCGACTTTGCTCTATTCAGAGAAAGTGCGCACCCTCGAAATGATAGTCACAAGATCTACAGAAATAGCTTCCAGTGGAGCTATGATACAATCATCACGGCACTATCCAAAGCGGGTTTTCCCCTTATAGATATTATCATTGGACAAATTGGTTGGCCAACAGATGGGGCCGCCAATGCTACTTCAGCCCATGCTGAAGAATTCATGAAAGGCCTTATGGACCACCTCCATACAAGATCAGGAAAGAATCCGAGCCCTCAAGATCGTCCGACAGAGACATACATTTTCAGTCTTTTAGACGAGGATCGGAGAAGCATAGCCTTAGGAAATTTTGAGAGGCACTGGGGTGTGTTCACTTTTGATGGCCAAGCTAAGTATCAAGTTGATTTGGGACAGGGGTCGAGAAAACTGGCGAATGCACAAGATGTCCCATACCTGTCATCTAAATGGTGTGTAGTAAACAATAACCGAGACTTGTCTAATGCAACTGCACTTGCTTTAGATGCATGTTCTGCGGCTGACTGCAGTGTACTGTCACCTGGCGGTTCCTGTTTCAATCTCAGTTGGCCTGGGAATATTTCTTATGCATTTAACAGCTATTATCAGCAGCATGAACAAAAGGCTGAGAGTTGTGCTTTTGGGGGCTTGGGATTGATTACAACCGTTGATCCATCAGTCAATAGTTGCCGATTTGTTGTTGAATTAAGAACCTCACTTTCAGTCCTACACAGGCACACACTTTTCCATTGGATCGTTTCATCAACAGTAACGATTTTCTTGTATTTATTAAGCGACAGTTGGAGATAATTTCAGTTGAATTATACAGACGAACGCCTGTATTTTTATTTTTTCGTTGCTCTTTGATCGAACTGAAGTCTGTTTATCTTCCTTTTTTGGGCATCACAATCTAGTGATTTTCCATCATTTCTCTGTTATCCAAATTTTAAATTTTTATTTACTGTTCTTAGTTATGAAAAATAGCCTTTTATGCTAGTGGCATGAGTGCGGTTTATGATAAATTAACCATTATATGGAAGATTTTCATGTAAGCATAGAAGTAGAATGTGAAGAGGTTGTACATTTATGGAGTTTATGTTAGATTGCAGGAGCAGGGTTCACTTGTTACTATGTTTTAAATTTAGAGCATGTTTTGTTAAGCTTAAGAGTTTTAATCTTACTTTTAAGTAAGTTCTTGTTTGACATGTTACTTTTTTTACTTATAAGTAAAATAATCAAGTTTCTTTCAAAATAAGAAATATACTTATGTTTGGCAAAGCCTTGAGAAGTAAAAATACTATGGAAAAAAGATAGCACTTGTTTGTCTCTTGTTTAAAATCTGTTTATAATTAGTCAAATTACTTTTTATTCATATATATTGTGAATTCTATAAGTATTAGCTATTTACTCACCACTAATTTTTATCTAATTATACAACTCCCAAACATTCTTGACATGCTTTAAAATTGAACTGAAAGTTAATTCTACCTCCTCCATTATTTTTATTTTTATTATTATTTTTTTTAATCAGAGATGCTAGGGGAGAGGAGTTATTTTTAAGCTCTTTCACATTGTTTAGTTTTAACTTTTACCCAAGGATGCCTTTTATTTTTAAATTAAATTTCCAAAAATATTGATTACAAAATTTACTTATTTCTTAGTAGACAATTTTTAATCTATGTTTTTTAATTTTAATTACCAAAAATATTTATTAATAAAACTTACTCATGTCTTAGTAGACAATTTTAATCTTTGATTTTGTTAGTAATCATGCAACTTACACATGTTTGATACTTTAAAAAATGAAGTGCTTTAAAGAGGAGGCCAACAATAGGAGGGAAAAAAAGAAAAAAATTATCAAACCCCATCGCGCCCGCTAATCGTTTATTCCCAACGCATTCCCCGTTGGCAATACTTAAGGATGGCAAATTGATGCGTCTTCCCTGCCCCCTACTTTGAATGGTTTGGGAGTTTCTGGTCAATAGGAGAATCAGGACGAGGACGGAGAACATGATCCTTGTTCCCAAACTCATTTCGACTCTTACAAAAGTTCACTTAAACTTATATAATCGCGTGTAATTATCTTTCAACAAGGACCTCATATATATTTCAAATGTAAAATAAAGCTTATAGCGCTAAAGAATAAACCAGAAAAATGAAAAGAAAATGTAAAAGAGAGGAAGAAGAAGATCACCTCGAGAGGTCTTTTGGAATATTACTATTATCGTTCATTTATGAATGAGTTGTGCTTCACGTGCAGATGCGAATCTTAAAGACCTTTTCCAGAATACACACATATGTGGGGCCCATGTAAATTTTTGTTTTTAATACATGTGGGGCCCCTGCATAGTGAGGGGCTCTGTAAAACTTCTGTGACCCAAATTCTGTATACTGGGCATTAGTGTTTATGAATATGCCCTACTTCTACACTTCTATGCAAATAAAAAAAAGAGGAAAAATTATTGTACAATCACATAATCAACTTAATAATTAGTTTCACCCTGAGCATTAGGGCATTTAATATTTTGCTTAACATCCTCTCAAGCTTATGGGTTCGTAAGCACACTGAGCTTGGAACATAGTGCCAAAAATTTGTAAGCGGGGAGGAGTGAAGCAAACTACAAGGGTATGTTTGGCAACTTTTTTCTAACAAAATGAGAATTAATCTGCTTTGGGCGACTATGAAGAACTAGATTGGTTGTCAAATAAGTTGCACTGATATTGTCACAAAGATGGTGGATGCAACTGCTAACTTCAACCATTATTCTGCAAATAATGCTTCAATCCAACCTACCTCAGCTAGCATTAATTAGAGCTCTAAACTCTTATTTTTTACTTGATTTAGAAACTACTTTCTGTTTAGATGAAGTCCGAGAAATCAAGCTAGACTCTTCATAAAATTGGGACTAGAGTCCGGTCAATTTTGAAATTCTATTAGCTAAGTCCTGAAAAGAGAGAGGGTTAGAAACCTCATCCAGTCCCCCTAATGCGAGAGAAAGCCATTACTTTATTTGTTAGAACTAGAATTCTATTTGAATTTTGGAATGCTATCTGGGAATTCAATTCGAAATCTATTTGGCAATTCTAATTGAAATCAATTTGGGAGTTTGAAATTTGTATAGGTCAAGATATGGACCATGGAGAAATTTAAGACCCAATCCCGCTCGAGCACTCAAAGTAGGGAAGCTTGAGCGCGCTTAAAGCTAGCCTGCCGGTCGAGTGGCAAAGACACCGCCCGCTTGATGCCTACTTGGTGCTCGAGCGAAGGTTTATCCAGGCAAGGTCCTTTTGCATTTCAAACGTAATTTCGGCATTCTCTTCCATCTATAACTCTATTTCTATGATCTGAAACGTTCCCTATGTATAATTAGCTCTTCATTATGATTTAGACAATATTCTAAACACAATATCTTTGTATTCTTTTTCCATATTTTAGCAAATTCTCGTTTTCTCTGCCAATTATCTTTTGTTCTCATGTGTTTGTGTTATTTACTTTATATTGTGTCATATATTTATCCTTATATTCTCAACAAACTAGTATAAGGGCGAGGTTTGATTAAGTCAAGAGTTCAGCTTGATCTTTTAGTGATGACCATAAAGTTTGATATTTCGCTTTTAGATTGCATCGTGAGATTTTTGTTGCGGTAGACAAAGATACTAGCATTGCTTATTCAGATGGATTTGGATAATGCGTTGTTAGGATTTGACAAGATGCCCACAACTTGGACGTCGAAGGAGAAATAATGTAGGGATCAAAAGGTCCTATCACAAATTCATCTTTATATTTTCAAATAATATTTTGAAGGAGAAGATTTTCGCTGTATTGTTGTTGAAATTGGAGCAAATGCATGACGAAGAGTCTAACTAAACACAGTGTATATATTCTCAACGACGACAGAAGGTAAGATCACTTAACTATTCTTAAGGAAATCATCTCTGATTTGAAAATTTTGGAGGTTAAGTATGAAGAAGAGGATTTGGGTTTGATTTTATTGTTTTTGTTGCCCACTCTATATATGTCTTTTAAATATACGATCTTATATAGTTGTGATATTTTCATCATTGGAGAAATCTATGATGCTTTATTTTTTAAGGAGAATATGAAGTATCTTGTTGGATCTAGGGCTCATGGATATTGTCTTATTGATGATGGTGATTACGTGAGGGACAAATTGAGGTCTAATTTCAGCAATAAAATTTGTAATTATTACAAGAAGAAGGGGCACATGATAAATGATTGCTATAAGTTAGAAAATTAAAAAAAATTGGTTACAGTTAATCAGAATGGAAAGCAACCAAATACTTTAGGTGAAACCAGTATTTTAGAAAATTCTCACAATAATGGAGAACTTTTAATTATTTCTGACAATGACTCCAAACTTGATGAGGATTGGATTCTTGATACAGCTTGCACTTTTTATATGTGTCACATCGGGATTTGTTTTCTACATATGGAATAGATTCGAAAGGTGTTGTGGTAACAAAGAATAATACTCCTTGTAGGATAGCTGGTATTGGAATTGTCAGAATTAAAATGTTTGATAGGATTGTCAGAATACTTGATGCTATGAGTCATGTTCAAGATTTGAGAAAAATCTTGTCTTCTGGAGGACTTTTGATTTGAAAGAATATAAATACATCAATGAAGATAGAATACTGGAGGTTCGTTTAGGAACCTATGTCATGATGAAGGGATAGAGGATGTCCTAAATATATATCTTGCATGGTTCTACAGTGTTTTGAAGATCAATCAGTAAATTGTAGGCAAATATGTAGATTTTGAGTTTGGTTCAGTACCGTTGAAGTTTAGTTTGAGGTCTACATTGAAGAATACATTCCAGTCAAGTTCATAAGTTATAAATAATTTCGCTTTGCCACCATCACCAATGGTGTAATTATATTCAATTGCTAGAGACAAACCTAGAAGAAATATTAGGCCTCCTAATTGGTAAGTGGATGCCAATTTAACTACTTTTACTTTGAATGTGGTTAAAGGTGTAGGTTTTAACTAAGAACGTTTTATTGAAGCAGTTAAGCGTGTTTTTGTTACAGGGCTTGTTTATGCCTCGTTTAGTGATTATTAAATTATTTATGATTTTTTGTTGCTTGTGAGGATAATTTGGGCAACTTTGGTGTTCAAGGTAATCCTGCTGAGTAATGCTTGAAATTCAGTTGATACTCAGTTGTTGAATTTGCCCTAATTGGATTTTGTGGTGGAGATGGAGATTTTTTTATTTTTTCAGTTGGAAATTTTGATGGAGAATTTTGTTTGGTGTTTTTGCCCAAGAGTTAAGCCTTATTCTTTGCAGTGAAATTTATCTTTAGGTGGAGAATCTTTAAAGTTCTGTTCATTGCAGTGAAATTCATGTCAAAATGGATTATGCCAGAATTAAGGTGTGATCTGAATTCTATTTGGAATATTTTTTGGGAATCCTATTCGAGGTCTATTTTGCAATTCTAGTTAAAATTCAATTCGTAAGTTTAATTGAGAGTTTGGAATTTATGTTGGATATAAAGAGATCAAGATATGGACCAAGAAAAATTTAGGACACATTCCCGCCCGTTGCCCGCCTGATTCTCGCTTGAGCACTCAAAGCAGAGAGCTGCACTAAGCGAGAGCTAGCCTACAGCTGAAGCGGCAAAGTCATCTCTCGCTTGGCGCTCGATCAGCAATTCGTCTGGCCCAAGGCCTATTTCGCTTTTTAAACGCTTTTTCAGCATTCTTTTTCCTTCCATAATTCTATTTTGAAGGGGTTGAAACATTCACTGTATATAATTAGCTCTTCATTATGATTCAGATAAGTTAGACAATATTGTAAATACACCTTGTATTTTTTCTCCATATTTTATTTAATTCTCATTTCTTTTGCCAATTATTTTTCATTCTTGTGTGTTTTATGATACTTATTTCATATTGTGCCACATATTCATCCTCACATTCACAACATTTTTGAATAAATTAAATGAGCAATATTCGAAAGTGAATACTTGTTATTATAAATGAAAAGATTGCAAATATCTTTTAACGAAGTCCGAACTTGCTTTATATAAAGTTTTTGTCAAGGTGACATGGCTACAGGCACTTGGGGCATATAGACATGTGTCCCACATTTCATATATTTAAGATAGGAGTAAAGAAGCTCCTCGTAAGGTGACCGAGTTGGTGAAATAGGTAAGTATGGAGGCCTATGGTCATGAGTTCGATTCCCTCTATCAACATTTTCTCGATCGAGCCTGTCGCACCGACTTGCCTAGTGCAGTTTATCTGGCTGACGTGTTTGCAGGCTATTGCGTCAGTCCGATAGTTTATCCAGTACGCATCCAAAGTGTAGCGGTCGTGGGTTCTGTCATCATTTAATAATAATAAAAAAAAAGAATGGTCACCATTTTGGTGACTCATCAAACCTCTGTATGTCTAAAGTAATTTTCGTTATACAATGCTTCCTCGGGATGTTATTCTAGTAGATGATCAACCTTATTGGCTAGTTGCTTTCCTGTCCTTTGTCTGGTGACTCATCTACCTCTATAGGTCTAAAGTATTTGTTGCTACTCAATACTTCCTCAAGATGCTATTCTTGTAGATGATCAACCTTACTGGTTAGTTACTTTTCCGTCCTCTGTCATCGATATATAGTCTCTCATATGCATGGGCGGAGGTAGTGGGGGGTGGGGCAGCCCATATAAAAAATTAAGAAGAAAGTGCTCAAATGTTAGCATTAGTCCACTACTCCTCAGTCCATATAAAAAATTAAGAAGAAAGTGTAGAGTCTTGACCCAAATGTTAGCATTAGCCCAACTCTAGTTTGAATCTCAACCCAAGTCTAATGTTCAATTATTTAAATGGTATAAAAGACATTAATTATTAATTACTTTTTCATGAAATTCATAAAACGTGAATATTTTATTATCAAATTAGATATTCTGCTTAATGTATGTTTGACTAAAATTTACTTATAATTATTAAATAAATTTTATTATAGAACATTTGTATTGATTAGATCTAAAAGTAAATTACTTATTTTAATAGTTAGAGACACTACATATTTTTCAAAATTTTAAGGTATTTTTTATTTCTACATATGTTTTCATTTATTATTTATTCATATTTATTAAAAAAATTACTTATTTTGACCATAAAATAGATATTATGATCGAAATAAATAACTTTTTATAGATTTGATATTGACAATAAAAAGAATATTTGTTAAAATTTATTTATTTATAAAGTAATCTACATATGAGTATATTTTTGAAATCAAGCAGAAAATGGAAGTGAATTAAATTTAATTTCTTTAACCCTCGAAATCCTTAGTTTATTTTGCTTACTTTGATTGAGATTCTTTACTCACTTTGAAATGTAGTGATATAAAAGATCGATAAAAACACGAAATAATATTTTGAGACAATACATATGGTTTATAGTGATATATTATTGATTGCATGTTTCAATTCAGTTTCAGTTGTTCGGAAAGATTGGTAGTAAAAGTTATTAGGAGAGTACTTATTAAGTATTTTTTTTTAACTTTCACTGGTGGATATGTATTTTTGCTAATTTCTATCATGATTCAGTTAGTTTATATTTTTTAAGGTAAGCATTTGTTAAAAAAATACAAAGATTTAGTGGAATATATTAATGTGAGACATCTAAACTTTTTATTTTATTTTATTTCATTGAGTTTTGTATACTTTTTGTTGTGAATGTCATGAGAATAGCCTCCGAAACTCGATTTCTTATGACGTAAGTTTATTTTAAAAAAAATTAAATTTCAGCCCAGCTTAACGTTGTTTTCTAGCTTTGCCCCTGCTCATATGATATTGAATTATAGCCCCCCAGGACACATCCGAGTTGGTGGAACAATCACTTCGCTGGGACGCTGGAAGCAAGGGTGGGGAGTTCGATTCCTGGAGTTAACACTGGGAGCCACATGGAGAGGAAGCCATTGGTGTGAACAAATGCCCAGTGAGGAGAGCTCTCTTTGCGGAAGGAGTCCAAATGAGTTGTGGGAACCTGGGAGCCAACAAGGGCACATCCTGCGATTTACCTCCCTGAGCTGCTGAGGGGCCGGAGGTTCAGGGACAAGGATCTAGTCGGACGCAAGCCCGGACACCTTTTAAAAAAAAAAAAAAAAAAAAAAATGAATTATAGGTTAAATCAGTAGTCATTTCTACCTCTATCATTTTCAAAAGTGGTTGAAATGTAATTTAAAACGACAGCATTTTAGCAGCCAGAGGGTTCGAATAAATGATCACCGAATAAGGCTGCGTCACTTGCCGTATTGTTAGGGAAGAAGTGACCTACAAACCAAAACATACCCATCTCTCTTTTCTATCTAAAAGGCCTTATCAATCGCGCACGTGTTGATGCGTTGTAGAAGTTTGGACGGATAAGATAACGAGAAGGTTCTCTACGGCTCTGATTTGCTAACATTAATCTTTTTGTGTACAACCGTGCGTACCTGAACAATCTCCCGACATGCTAATCCGCAAAGAAAAATATCTTCTCCTACTTAGTGGACTAGGTATATATATCACCCATTTCGCTAGAACCCTAGTTTTCTTTCCTCTTTTCACTCTCGCCCTCTAGGAAAAAAATTTATTGATTCTTGAAGATTGAGAAGATTTTAATCAACTTTCGAAGAGTAATCTACAAGATGTCGGGTTCGTACGGTTATGAAGGTGATGGATCTGCTCCCCCGCCCATGGGCGGTGGAGGTTACGGAGGATATGGGGGAGGAAATAGTGGTGGTGGCAGTGGATATGGAAATTATGGTGGCAGCGGCGGCGGGGGCTATGGTGGTAATAGAGGCGGCGGAAGAGGAGGAGGTGGAGGTGGGGGATACGGAGGTAATAGGAATAGTTGATAGTTTTCTTTTTCTTTTTCGTTTTCTAAGTACTTTGGTTATTTATTTTGATATCTGGATTTGAATTTCTCGGATTTGACCTTGTATCATTGTGTTTTTGTAATTTATTGCTATTTATCTGAGATCTGTTCCTCTTATTTTAGGAGGCGGTGGCTGCTACCAAGGAGATCGTGGGGGACGTGGCGGTTACCAAGGAGATCGCGGGGGACGTGGTGGTGGTGGCGGTGGCGGTGGCGGCGGCGGCGGCAGAGGTGGTGGGAGTGGCAGGGAAGGCGATTGGCGATGCCCTAATCCAGGGTAACGTGATTCGCATGGAACTGGCTTTAATTTATTGCATACCGTCTTGCTCCTGTTTACTGTACTATTAACTTGACTTCTTTTCTCCGGAGACTTTCTTCTAATCCCAACTCACCCAACGAAGAAAGAAAGAGCTCATAATTTGAACATAGAATCGAGCCATTGTGAATGGGCAAAGCCAGGTCCCTCGGGAGTCGGGAATAACAATTATCCACCCTTTTCCCTGGCACGGTGCCACATCACTTGCGAGTTCACACTGAAAACTTATATCAATATATAGTAAATATATAATTAGAGGAAAATTTTATCAATTTGTGTTATTTTGTTTGTATAATTTAAAATTAACGAGAGACGCTAAATAAAGTGCCCTAGTTGAGCCTTCATAGGAGAGTAGATTTTTTTACTTGTACTTCATATGTTAAGTTTTTTAGTATATTCAAGAAAACACAGATTTTGTATCTTTTCTGGTTTGTATGGATGTAACTTACTGGTGTTGCATGTGATGGGATTGAAAGGGGATTTAAGATATTATTTAGTTTATTAATAAACTTCATCAAGGAACTAGACTTCTCATATTATCACAATTTCGAACTATTCAATTCTTTTCTAGCTCTCTGGATTTTGCACCTCAAATCTGCATCTCCATGCTCATTATTATGCTCATATTTCTGCTATCTTGAATATCTTGCATATTTGTGTTATAAAACTTTTGACGAAGTGTAAAATGGATATGATATTTCAGTTCTGTTTGTTAATTGTAATTGATTTTTAACCTCCTTGGATGTAGGTGTGGGAATTTGAACTTCGCTCGAAGAACTGAGTGTAACAAATGTGGTGCAGCGTCTCCTGCTGGTTCTGATGATCGTGGGGGTAGAGGTGGTGGTGGTGGAAATACTCGTGGGGGAAGAGGTGGTAACTATTATGATAGTGGAAGTGGTAGGGGTGGTAATGATTTTGATGGAAGAAATAGTAGAGGTGGTTCTTATGGCGGTAGTCAAGGAAGAGATTATAGTGGGTATGGACAGGATACTCCAGTTGCTCCTGCATCTTATAATGGGGTGGGTAACAACTACCCCCCACCTCCTCGTGCCTATGGCGGGAGCCCTAATTATGCTCCAGACGCAGTTCCTCCGCCTGCAAGCTATACTGGTGGCCCTGCTTCATATCCTCCATCATATGGTGCTCAGGCTAGTTATGGTGGTGATGCACATAGTGATAGCCGTGGTGGGGGACGAGGTGGCCCACCTGGTGGCTATGGAGGAGATTCTCGAAACCCATCTGGAGGTTATGGTAGTGCTGAAACAGACGCTCCAGCAGCAGTCAAGCAGTGTGATGAAAGTTGTGGTGACTCCTGTGACAACGCAAGAATTTATGTCTCAAATTTACCACCAGATGTGACTACTGATGAGCTTAGAGATCTTTTTGGAAGTATTGGACAAGTAATGTGGAAATTTCTTTGCCTTGTTAATTCTTTGCTATGCATGAGTGGATGCACAATTATTTAGCATGACTAATTTACCTGCTGTGCGATTTTGTGTGCGGGCTGTATGTACTCTAGGGTTAATGTCTGCATAAATTTCCGTGTTATCTTTCTGGATTATATTTGAGGGCATTAGGAACTGTTACCACCGAATCTTGACTGACACATTCTAACTATGTACTGTGTGGACATCATTTTTGTGTTATTACAAATAAAGCCCCCTGTTTGTTTCTCATTTTTGGAAGAATGAGAATGAAAAATATGATCGTTATGGGTCCCACACAAGAGATAGAAATTCAAATTTGGTGGCTTGATGTGATGGATAACCGTCATATTTTTCATTTTAATGAGAAAAGAATAAGAACCAAACAGGGGCAAAATAAACTGGGTAATAGTAGTATCCTTTTAAGCAGTTATATGTGTATCATCTCATCTTCTATTTTTTTCTTCAAATTTTTTTGATGAACTAGGTAGCAAGAATCAAGCAAAAGCGAGGATACAAGGACCAGTGGCCCTGGAGCATAAAAATATACACAGATGAACACGGAAACAGCAAAGGAGATGCAGTTTTGTCCTATGAAGATCCATCAGCTGCACATTCAGCTGGTGGTTTTTTCAATAGTAAGAACTTGATTGACTGTTATCTTGGTGTTTGGAATTTCTTATGTTTGTGTATTGTTGATATGGTTTGGCTTAACAGTGCATGAGATGAGAGGTCACAAAATTAGTGTCATAATGGCTGAGAAGTCAGCTCCAAAGGGTCCTCCTTCATATGGTTCTGGGTAACCCTTCTTTCCTCAATTCCTTTTTTTTTTTTTTTTTTATGTGCTTAACGAGAATCTAAAACATGTTTTGTCTATACTTAAAATGAAGTTAAACTTTTACATCTTCTAGTATACTCCTTTTATTTTTATAAGTAAAAAGGTTAGCAGAGTAGAAATTTGTTTCAAAATAAATAACTTAATTCATTTCTTATCTTTTGAGTAACAAAAATAAATGTTTATTTTGTATCTTTTATATTGTTAAAAGAACTTATCAAGGGCCCGTTTGAGCCACATTATTCCAAAAAAATACATTCTTAAACAGTGATTTGACATCATTTTAACCATACATTCTTCAATAAAATAATATAACACGCAGATCAAAAACTTTTACTTATTTTTTAACCACACATTTCTCATCAATACACTATTCAAGAATGCATTATTACCAAAATAATGTGGCTCAAACACCCCTTAAGTAAAATTTTGAGCTTAAGCATGCGTTACATTCATGCTAGAATCAACTATGCTGTGATGCAATCAGGGATATGATTTGATACAAAGGATTTAGATGTTTTGGAGTATATTTACAACAACTTTTTGATCTATGCACGTCGAATGTAGATTTTTATGTGTACTGGAATGGGATGTATTTGTAAATTAATGTTGTTGGGGATGTTTGATTATGTATGTACGAAGTACGTATTGAGAGAATGTAGGGTCTCTTGATATGTGATTTGTTTGATTGGATTTGATATTCTGTTGAGGAGAATAAGGACGTGGTTATTATAGTTTGCCCTTTGTGGTGAAAGAGCTGATGATAGAGAACTAGGATTGTGACTCTCAGTCTAATGTTCTAGAGTTGATAATGTCAGAACAGTGTAATATTACCATTTGAAGTTCTGGGAATAGATTCCTCTGCAAAATAACCTTTCACGGGGTCTTGTCAAACCAATACTTGTCGGCAACTGTCAGCAAGGTGAAACCAAAACTACCCTTCCCTATGAAACTGGTACCTAGGGCAAGTACTCTGTTGCATTATTTCTTGTCTTACTGATACCAAGTTTGTGCCAATGAGACTGAAGGGAATTGCGCGTTCAGTCGAATATTATTTAGAACTAATTCCCTTAATGAGTCTATCCTTCAGGCTGTTAAATGTGCATTAGTTGTAGTTGATTTGATGGTTCTGTTGTATATGGCTTAGGACTGGAAGGACATTTCTGCAACTTCCAAGTTATTTAGTTCTATCTTTCCAGTTAATTGAAATAGCGCCCTTAACTTGTACGATCTTTAAAATCAGAATTTCTATTTGTTTTTGGTGGACACTAATTTTTTTTTCTAATTATGGAGTCACTAATGTTACTGTACTTATAAACCTCATTAGCCTGTATGACATTAAAGTAATTTGGGGCCACATCATAAATATTTCAGGGTATTCAAGTGGTTGAACTAGTCTCTACATATAATATGTGATATTGCTTCCCCACCCCACCACCCCAAACTAAGTGGTGTTTCTTGCATACACTGTACATTTGAAATTAGGTTTTGGAGAATGATAAATTATCCATCTTGCTACGGAAATGCTGTACTCTCTAGAGTTGATCACTACTTGTTTTACAGGGGAGGCGGTAGAGGTGGCTATGGAGGTGATCGACGTAGAGACAACTTCAGAGAAGGTGGTGGTTCTGGACCAAATAGGAATTATCACGGTGGAAATCGTTCGCGCCCATACTGAACTTGCAGCAGAGCATTTTATGTACTTCTAATATTCTGATGGGAGAGTTTTTTATTTTATTGCATTCACGGATTTATTCTCTAATGGAAACAGAGGTAGGTTGTTCGCTTACTTATAGCAATACCCCTTTTCTGTTCTTTATCCTTTTGTGTACTTGGTGGGCAAAATTTTCTTATTGCTTCGGATTGATTCGAGCTGTGTGAATGTCTTTATAGAGGCAAGTGGATATTCTCCAAATTGCTGCTAAAGGTAGGTTGAATTGTCAGGTGAGTGTTGCTTATCTAGATTGTAATGCATTGTTTGTTCTGACTGACTGTGTTTTGTGATTTTGCTCTCATGTTTATTCCCCTTGATTTGATGGACCCAAGTATGAAAGCATATCACCGCAGCATACAGATTCAGTTTTGGTTAAGAATTTGTTTAATCATTTTCTTACCTTCCTCTCACCTTTAGGTCGTAGTTTTTGTTTACATGACACGATGAATAGCTAGTAGCTGGTTGATAAGTGGCCGAAGTTAAAGAAGGAAGAGATTACTTTAGTTTACTCTTTGGGAACTAAATCTTGAAGAAAAGAGTCTTGGTAGAACTAAAATCTGGCGAAAGATATTTAGGTTGTGCCGTGTGTTCTGATTGTACTTGTTGGGGGTTCTTTCCACTTGCCAGTCTGATAAATTGTCATTTCCCTTCCTTACTTTAGTTGGCTTGAACAGTAAATATTTCAAAATCTTTCCCTTTGGGTTGTGCTCGAGGTAGATTTCCATGTTGATTACATACTCACATTTTTCTGTTTTTTTACTCGTAAAAGTGGTTGGTCTTTTTAAAAAAGAGAGAGGGCTCTTCAGCGTAGTTCTGAGTTATTGGGTCTCTGATTGTAGTCGTCTATGATAGTTCAAAAGCTGGACAATGGATTCTCTTCTGGTAGAATGTTTGGAAGTAGAGTTGAGTTTGGAGGGCAGCGCATTGAGCATCGAAATATGGATTAAATACTGACCGATCTTTAAATCCGACGCTGAACTCTACAATTTCGCAAATTAGTGAAACTCAAGTTCTTGTAATTCTGTAAATGATTTATCAAGGCCATTTCAACTTGGTGACCATATTTAGTAATATTGCTTCCAGATATATTTGTTTATTTTATTTAACGCCCCCTTTTTGAGGTTATCCTAGCCAGCTTCATGTGTACCGTGCCAGAAGTTTTTAAGTACTGCGAGACTGGTGTCTCAAGTCTTAACTCATGATCTTTTCCTCCCAATTGGTGAATTAAAGGGCAAAATAAAATTCCTTGTTCAATTTCTATTCTCGAAACGTGCATGTTCCTTGTTCCGTCATTCTAAATTTTTGGCCATAATATAAATTGATTTATAATATATGGAAGCTTATAAGATAGATGTTTAAGGATCCATGCTTGGTGACATTGCCTTGTTTTCCCTTCAGAAATACTGGAATTGGACTGAACCAGTTTCATCGAGAATTCTATGCATGTGGATGGTTTTTATCTTTCAACTCTTCATACCCTATCTTCAGCTGGTTAAAATTATTTCTAATTTGAATTCTGAACGAGAGAGTTCAACAATGAAATATTTTGGACATTTTTAGGGACACTTGTGAAGTACGGTTGAAAACATTTATATTGATTTGGATATGGAAGAAAAATGTTGTATTGATGCACAGCAATGTAATTTGACGATACTGAGATTAAAAAGTGAATATTCTGAAAACTGGAAAGTAAAATGATTTAACATGAGGTGTGCACAAAGAAACTGAAGTTTCGTAAAAAGGGAAAATTGAGAATAAATCTTGCCCAAAGAGAAGTCGTTGAACTGGTTTCTTCTCTCCATTTCCTGGGCTTTGAATGAATTACCGGACTTGTGTAAATATAATGTTGGAAAAAAAAAAATGAAGAATCCTCCTTTGTATCTAGGTCACTTCCAAACTGTCGTTAAGTAACCAATGTATGCATTTCCGTTACTATGGTGAGATCAAAAGAAATTAGTAATCAAGATGAAAACACTTGAAGATACTTTTAAAATAAATTTTTTTATTCATATACTAATTTTTAAATAGAAATACGTTTTTTTTTTTTTAATTAGATTTCGATTTGAGATAGAGAATATTTTATAATATTTCAAGATAACTAAATAATAATGAACGAATTAGGAAATCAAACAATATAGATTTAATCATTTACCGAAAAAATGAAATTCCTAAGTAAAATCTAGAAAAATAAATAAACTAAAGAACAAGAAATAGTCATTCCAGTCAGTTAAATTTTAAAATAAATTCTACTTTGGTTAGCCTCGTGAGAAGTCTAACTAAAGTCAAAATTAAGCCTATGTCTAGGAGCGCTATTTCAAAAGAAAAAACGGTTTTTCACTGTAATGTGGGTCCTCTTAATTTTTAAATGCAATGTCAAGTACTATAGTCAAATCATTTTTTGAATTTTACTTTCAATACCTATTTTACCCTTTTATATTAAAGGTAATTCTACCACTTTGTTTGGACTGATTCCAAGGGTAATAATGACAATTTAAATGAATTTAATGAATTCGGCCACCTTTTCTGACTATGCGTTCTTGAAAACGTACAAAAATAATGGAACAAAAATTTTAACATCCACAGTAATTTTTATCAAAATCGGATAAAATCCAAGGGTAAAATCGATTCCAGGCATGTGCCAGATTAAAGAATACGAACCCTTCAATTCATTGAAGAAGGTAACATTATTCATAGAATTTGGCCGATAAATTACTTTGTGCATGCCTGATAAGTTTTACTTCCTTTGTTGCATAAAGATAGAAGATTCGTGCTACACAATTAGAGGGGTTGACATAGCACACATATATGGGGAGGTCGGCATTATTTTATTTGCGAGGAACCAACGCCTCAACTATGGGTGTTGTGTCATTCTTTGTATCAAACAATATGTTCGTTTGGCATTTTTCAAGATAGAATTGCTTCACTTTTATCTGTCATGAA
>NC_036256.1:14069792-14112077 GCF_002742605.1 Olea europaea var. sylvestris | reverse complement strand
GTGTTGTGTCATTCTTTGTATCAAACAATATGTTCGTTTGGCATTTTTCAAGATAGAATTGCTTCACTTTTATCTGTCATGAATTATATGTCACTTTCCATATTAAGAGTATAATTAATTTCTGCTATAATTCAATGTGCATTGTTATGAATAAATATGAAGTATTTCTATTTAGATTATTATTATTAATTGTAGCGATATATTAAGAAAAATAAGAAAAAAATCATATTTTTTAATTATAAATTAATAATAATTTTTTAATCAATGTAAAAATAAAAATAAAAATTTATCTTTGTGGTAAGGAAGGGATTATTAATAATGACATTGTGTTCACAAGCAGTTTGCATATTTCCCGGGTTACAGTTAAAAAGCAAAATAGCAAACGTTATTACAGACTACAGTGTTAGTTAATGGAGCTATAATTATATATATTTACTGCAAAACCCCCAAACTTTTGGACCCAGATTTGGAAATTCCCATTTGCCCCGATTCATTCATTTTTGTTCTTCTCCATGGCCGCCGACGCCTCCCCGAAATTCTCGAATTCTGACCTAATACAGGTCCCCCAGTTGCCCAATTACCACCCAGAAATCGCTGTTATCTCGCCGGAGTCCGACGGCCTCCAGTTCTGGCAGTTTATGATCGCCGGCTCTATTGCCGGCATGATTGAGCATATGGCCATGTTCCCCGTGGACACTATTAAAACCCGTATGCAAGCCATTGGCTCCTGCCCTATTCAATCAGTAGGTGTAAGAAAAACCCTTGAATCTGTCCTCAAATCTGATGGCCCGAAAGGGCTGTACCGCGGTATTGGAGCTATGGGCCTCGGGGCTGGCCCGGCACATGCTGTTTATTTTTCTGTTTATGAAGTTTGCAAGAAGAAATTTTCTGGTGGAAATCCGAATAATTCTGTGGCACATGCTGTTTCTGGTGTTTTTGCTACTGTTTGTAGTGATGCGGTGTTTACTCCTATGGATATGGTGAAGCAGAGGCTGCAATTGAGTAGCAGTGCGTACAGTGGGGTGTGGGATTGCGTGAGGAGGGTATTGGGGGAGGAGGGGATTAGGGCATTTTATGCATCTTACAGGACCACCGTAATAATGAATGCACCTTTTACGGCAGTACATTTTGCCGCCTACGAGGCGGCAAAAAAGTGTTTGATAGAGGTTTCTCCAGCGAGCGCGAGTGATGAGAGGTTGGTGGTTCATGCTACTGCTGGAGCGGCCGCCGGCGCATTGGCGGCTGCTGTAACAACGCCACTTGATGTGGTGAAAACGCAATTGCAGTGTCAGGTAGTTGAATTTAAATTTGTTTTCTTGTATTAAAATTTATCTTGGTACATTTGAGCCATCATGTGATTATGGGTGCTAACTTGATGTTTATTTTCTAGTAATAAGCTATTTCAATAATTAGCTATATTTAACAAAGTTTGTGAGAAGAAAAGAAATTCCATCACAAGTCAATTTGCTAAGACCAACAGTTGGCTGCTAACTTAGCCTTAAGTTTAAGTTGTTAAGGAGTACAATATGAGAATTTTTTACTGTGATGGTGTCTTTTTTTATGTGGCTTTCAAGTGCATACTGTCTTACTAGAGGTTCTTGATGTATGGTAGCTCTAGATTGAATTCCTGCTGATCTTTTTATGACCTCTATTTGAATCACTAGACTTTTAGATTTGATATGAGTCGTGTCAGTGGATTTGCACATCACGCACATCATGCTAGTTTGATTCTATTACGTCCCACAATCATATTCTCGATCTTGTAAGTTTCTTTATCAATATTTCAACTAATTTTAGGTCTTCTACTTGTTGTAAGAAGATCCTAACATATATAATTTTTGCCATTCACCATAATTCAGACCTATGTGTATTTCTCCCTAGGTTTCAAGTTAAGCGTCTTGGTTTCATTTTGTTGTTTGTTTAGATAAGTTCAGAATTTGATGGTGCGATAAATTGATATGTGCAGTCGCATGTTTTTGAATTTTGGGTGTAGTAAAAGTTAGAAAGTGTTGGGAGAGTAGGGTGAATGGAGGAGGATATTTTGGAACTTTGTTAGTTGTTGATCTGAGTAAACATGTAAAATGGATTGGTTAAATTTTTGTTGGTATTCGAGGAAAAACTATTCTTCTTTATGACACTTAAAATGTAAAACTGATTCTTACTTCCTCATCTTCGTTAGTAATAGAAAATTTGTGAACTAGATGCTAGAATGTGGTGGAATTTGTTGCCTTCTAAATCTTTGGTTTCTTTATTTCTCTCTTTCACAATAGGTTTGTTTTGTGCCTTCCATAAAGTTTTGAAGTACTATAGTGTGCGGCTAGATTGACTTCAGGTTTGGCATGTTGTACACAATATATATTATTTATTGCATGGGGAAATTTGAGTGTATTAAACTAATCATAGAAATCTAATGGTACATTAATAACCACACAAGTAACAAGAAGTTGAGTTTCGTTCATATTAAACTTCAGTTAGATGCATGTAGGGGTGTCAATGAGCCGGCTCGCGAGTTGAAAATCAAGGCTCGGGCTCGGCTCAAGGTTTTTGAAGACGGGCTTTTTTTGGCCCTTTTGCTCGGCCAAAAAATGGAGGCTCGACTAGAGCTTACTGAGCCGATCCGGGCCGAATCAAACTGGCTCANTTTTTTTTTTTTTTTTTTCTCTCCTGTTGAGGCAGCTGGCACGTTGCCTAAGCAGCTCAAAAGTTTATTTTTTTTCTCGAGCCGGCCCGGCACCCCAAGATGGGGCTTGGGCTTTTGCAGGCCGGGCCACGGTAGGCCCGAGCCCGCGAGCTTATTTGCCATCCCTAGATGCATGAATCCGCTGTCTTCAGTAGGTGCAATCCAGTTACAATTACCAAGTTTTCCAGGGAAATTGTATCTTTTGCAAGTGAATCGAGCCGTGAAATTTGGTCCACACTTTTCTTACATAATCTATTGCAATCACATCTTTCTTGTGAATCTGAGTTTGTTTAGGTACACACTATACATATTGCAACCATAGAAGTCTTCCATGGATAGGTCATAAGGTCATCCACAATTATTAAAAAAAAAATAATAATAATAATAATAAAAGAAAAGAAAAGACGAGGATATCATTATCAGGGCTAGAACCTTGATGCAAGCCTGTAGTAATAGAAGATTCTGTACTGGTATCTCAATAGATCTTATACCGGTGGTTGTTGTATTATGTATATGTTTAATAATATTAATATGTACAATAGAAGTTTAATTTTTATCCATTACCCGCCCTAGCACTTCTCTTTATCATAGGATTATCATTTTCTAAATTAATGAGAACCATATGGTCCCTATGTTAATCTTAGTTCTTTCATATATAGTTTTCCATCAATTTCGGGACGAATGCTGACTCACTGTCTAGCTCAGGGAGAGGGCTTTCTTTAAACGAGGGGAGGCTTTAGAGGGGGAGTTTGTGAACTAGATAATAGCTTGCGCAGTAGATTTACTGTCTAAAACTAAATTAGTTCCATAGAAATACCTAAGTAATACCCAGTCACTCTTTTCCGGCATGACAAATTAATAATCATGAGCTCGATGCTTTTATAGTTTATACAAGGCAGATAATTCCTAGAAGACATCTAATTGGACTAGAAAAAAATTAGGTTTGTTTCTTTCTCCAATCTGGTCTCCGTCTACATATAAAAGCTGAACGAAAATAGATCATGGAATACAAACAAACACCAAAAACAAACTAGAAGCATTTCATCATTAATTGCTCCATTCAGGCTTTATTCTGTACATTTTTCTTCATTTTGTTCAGGGATTTGAAGCCTGAACAGAGGGAAAAAAATAAAATTAAAGTCCTAAAACCTTTTTATTTATACCTATATGTTTCTCTATGGGCGTTCCCAATTGGTATCAGGTTAGCCTGCATTTTTTCTAGCTTTTCAGGCCTTCACCTTGGCTTATTCTGGCCTAGCTTTTAGCACTCGTGGTGTCTGATGCATAAATTTTTTGGTATTTCATCTTTACTGAATGGTAAAAAGTCAGATATTTATCAATATCAGTGGAGATTCTTCATTTTGAATTCACATTATTATCATGAATAAAACAGGATAGATAGAATGTCGCCTTATTATTGTAAAATTCAAGTCACTATGTTTTTTTATTGAGCAACATACTGAAGGTGTTGCTTTTATTTTTATTTACAGAAACTCTCTCGAAATTGGAAGTTTGTAGTTAGAAAAAAATAAATAAAAATAAAAGGAAAACAAACAGGACTAGTCATAGAAAATGCCTTCATATACGTCTGGTTTCCTTAACGGAGATAGTAAAAGGTCAAAGTTCAGTGATTTTCATTTCACCTTGTTGCCTTGGTCACAGAAATATTTGTAATAAGCACCTGATGGGAGAGGTGAGGCATTTTATAAGATATTCTCCATAACTATTAGGTGCTTATTCATGTAATGCACATGGCTTTTAGGATTCCTAGTTTAATGAAGTATTTTATACTTGAGCAGTCTTATATAAGTATTCTGAATGGAATGCTGTCATCCATTCTCACTAAGTGCAGAAAAACCTCATAAAACAAGGGCTGAAAATAAGGACAAAATATGTAAAACCAGAAACAGTTTAAGAAGCTAGGGGAGCTAAAAAAAAAAAAAAAAAAAAAGGAATTCCCATGAGAAACCTTTACAGAAAAATTGAGAAGTGGAAATTGAGTTTTATTTCTTTCCGCTATTGTTTACCCCTTTTTCATTTCTTTTACTTGTTTACAATTTCTCTAGCATGGATAACTCGATTGTTCCCATGTTTTTAAACCAAAGTCAATTGTTATTTGAAGTATAATCATGTAATGGGGTCCTTTGTTGGTGAAATCGCCATTTCAGTTTCTCTTCAATTAACTAAAAGTATCAAAGGTTAATTATGTAGTTTTATTTGACTATAAGGTGATGTTGCATTGATGAGTATTCTAGAATTTCATGTGCTCTAATGTAGCATTCCCTATGCTAAAAGATTTTGGAAATGTTGAATAATCTCAAACTACAGTCTTTCTTTGTTACAAAGTTCTAGGGGTTAGAAAGAAGACGCTTATTTATTTAAATTACATCTTTGACACGCCGTCTCATGTGAGGCCTGACATGAGCGCACTTGAACTCTCCTTCTCTGAAAATCACGTTGAATCATCTCGTCTAAAAGTTTAAGTATTTAGAGGGAAACTATCTTATTGATTCAAATTATACCTTTAACATGTTACTTTATCAACTCGGTTTTTACAGGGTGTCTGTGGATGTGATAGATTTGCCAGCGGTTCAATCAGGGATGTTATACAAACAATAGTGAAGAAAGATGGTTACAGTGGTTTAGTAAGAGGATGGATTCCTAGAATGCTCTTCCATGCTCCTGCGGCTGCGATTTGCTGGTCGACATACGAATCCGTGAAGGCATTTTTTCAAGAATCAAACTAGCAGTAGCTATGGTAACATTACATGAGAAACAATGCAGACAGAATGCCTTTTTTTTTTGCCCTTTAGAGGGCATTCATATGCCGGGGGATGGGCGAGTGTTCGACCGAGCAACTTTCTCTGCTCAATTTGGTTCGTTTAACAGATGTGAGAGGCTATGCTCGCGGTTTTGGAGCATAATTATGTTTACTATTAAAATTTCAGTTGTAATAAGCCGGTGTAGGAGACCGCTCTCCCCTGTATTTTTTCGAGATTTTTACAATGTACCTAAATTTATACAATTTTCCTTTTCTAGGACTTTGTCTTATGGATTGGAAAAAAAGATGTAAGGTCGATCAGACATGGAAATATTGGATATTAGCTGGTGATGAAATTTTATTTTTCATGGATCAATTGTTATCTGTTTCTCAAGTTAATACAATTTTCTAATTTTTGGATCCTTTTTTTTTTTTTTAGCCCCCGTCTGGTCCCCATTTTGTGGTAATGAGAATGGGTAGAATAGTGTTTTTTTTTTAAAACTAGTGGTCGAAAAAGAAGGAATTTTTTTTAATTTATGTGTAATATTATTTTATGAAAGATTGTGTGGTTGAAAATAGGAAAGAGAAAAATGAAATGTAATGAAATGAAAATTAATGGGCCAAACGAAAGGTTAATCTATTTTTCTGAAAAAGAGGAAGATAAGCCTGTAAAAATAAGTTATTTGATTGTTTAGCAGCTGAGGCGACCGTTTCTGTACAAAAAAGACCTAAATGTAACGAAAATGAAAGTTTGGGACTTTGACTGCTAATTAAACTTACTTCCAATCGGGATTCGGCCAGTTTCGGTTTAACCTACAATTAGCTGGACCGTTTGTAACTTTGTTCTTGGTGATTCACTCGCACCCGGTTTAATTTCTTTCTACACAACGCAGAATTCATCCCCAAAGACCAGAGCTGGCATCTCAAGCTTCCAGCCAGGTTGCTTTTATTCAGTATTACTTTGATTAATCATTTTTCTTTGTTGGGAATAGAATGTAAATGGAAAAATGGGAATTTGAGTGCCGAAAATCAAATTAAAATTGAATATGATTTTGTTCCTAATTCGAAACTCCATAACTTTAATTTGTTTCAGTGAATTTTTGCAAGATTGTATCATAGTTTCATGAAATTTTGAATACGCTAAGAATAAAACTGATTTGTTGTTCTGTTTTCTAATTTTTGTGATTATATTGCGCATGTGAACCTATTTAGAGATGGACCGATCGTATCAAGAAGAACCTGAAAGTCTTGAAGCTTCATTGCTTCAAATGATCCATGATCACAACCATGCTTCTGCCATACTACGTGAACGCACTGGTCAGTTTTATGCACAGAATTTGTGCTTGATCTTTGGGATTTTTAATTCTTGGGTTTTAATGATGAAGGCATTGAGTTTAATCACGTTTCATGTTGGTTTGTTTGTAACAAATTAGAGAAAGCGAAGAAAGAAGCGATTCAGACTGCTGCACGCGTTTCAGATTTGGTGGTGAATGCAGTGAATGAGGGTGTGCAAGAGGTCTACATAAACGAGAAGCGAATTGAAATGGAAATTCGAGCATTGACAGCTAGGATTATGCTATTTAAGAAACAGACTGATCAGTGGCTCACAGCGTCTCATGCTATTAACACTGCTGTCAAGGTTTATACTTTGTACACTCGATTTTTGAATGACAAGTATACTGGTTTTTGACTCCTTCCATTGTAATTTAGTGCATGAAATGTGATGGTTTTAGTTTTAACTGCAACTTCTAGGATATTCTGTATGTGCACGCTACTAAAATTGTTGAAATCATGGATAATATATATCAACGGTTTGACCTAAACAACTTAGGCAGATGATTTCATGAGATTAACTTCTCAGATTGGATCTTGGACTCAATGGGTAGAACTATGCAAGAACAATTCTTTCTTCTTATTTTCCTTTTGCATTTTAATTATATAAAAGAGCATTTTCAACACACTCTCTATTTTTAAAGATACATTCTATTATTTGGAGAACATCTATAAATTTAGAGAGTTAAAATTTTGGAGTACTCCAACAAGCTTTTTATATTTAACACTTAATTTTATTACTCCCAAAAATATGTTTATTATTTTTCTCTATCTTTTATTTTAACTAACTTTTCTCTGCATTATTTTATTATTTTCCTACATTGAAAATTAAAACACTTTGAATGCATTTAATTATAGAGAGTAAGTTTGGCAAACCTACTCTCGATTAAAATGTTAATATCTTGGAACATGATTTAAAAGTTTGATTCTTTAAAATAGAGAGCATTTCATGTTTAAGGAGTCCCTTGGAGATGATCTAAGTTATATATTCAAACTTACATGACTTATATACCAAGGTGAAAGATGCTTCTTAGCTTTTGTTTAATTCATATGATCCGTTTATAAACACTCAAGCCACTTTTTTTCTCACGTACAGCTAGTCGTTATTTATTTATCCCATTTATAAATACTTCCAAAACATGCTTTTAGCATATGCGCATACAGACATGACTTGCAAGAAGTAAAAGACATTTATGAAAATTTTACTTCCATTGGTCGGCTTAGTTTAGGAAGTTAGGTTAACATGTTGATGTAGTTAAATCTGTGATTTTATGCATGAATGTAGTTATTAGAAAGAGATTAAGGATGCAACTTATTTTATTACTTTTACAATCGAGTGAAAAGAAAATGATAAACTGATAGCAATTGGGAATCAGGGAAATCAAGAAAATTTGAAGCTCTACATGTTTTCTAATTTTACTATGATATTTATCATATGATGCCCTCTTATCTGGACGGAGTTTCATCCCTATTACTGGGTACAAGAAATGTCTGCTAAATTGAAAGATTTTTTGCTCCATTATATTGACTCCTGGATCGTCAAACAACCAACTATAGTCTATGAAATTCAGCAATTTTATGCCCTGGGCTTGATCATTTTGATTGTCATTTTGTGTAATTACGACACTTTTTCTACTCTCGAATACATACTTGGATGATCTACGAGGTGCCATAAATGCTAAGGAATCATTAATTGTGAGTTGGAATTTTACAAAAATTTGATTTGCAACCTGCACATTTTTTTTACTCAAGGATTTGTGGTTGAATGGGATATAGGATAAGCCACTGATTCCTGACATTATTATGGATTATATATACAGGAAATTGGAGATTTTGAGAATTGGATGAAGATAATGGAACTTGATTGTAAAAGCATTAGTGCTGCAATCTGCAACATTCACCAAGAATGAAATGACAAGGCAAGCTTTCAATTCCTATCTTTGCATAATTCTTGTCCTTCCCTGTATACATGTTGTCTCATGGGGCACTTCTTTTATTACTTGTCATTATTAATTGAGTAGAAGCTCTAAAAACTTCTTTTCTGGTTTATGGCATGTCTATTACCTTTTAAATATTGACTTTTTTATGCGTCCAGACTCGTTCCAACTGATTTATTTTTGTGTGCTGGCCTTATATGTTTGATAGTTACCATTTTCCAGCCTCCTCTCCAGTTCACTGGATTTTCAGGTGTCAGACAGCAAGTTATCTAAGTTGCCTGCACTAACTGGGTAATTGCACTCACTCATCTCTAGGCAAACATTTAGGCAAATGGGCAGTTGCACAGATTAACTCCAGCCAATACTACTGGAATTTTTTTTTTGAAAAAAAAAAAGAACAAACTCGATTGAATGTTATTATTGTGTTATTAGCATTTCAAAAGGCATATGTGAGTTGAATCAACTGGTTCATACTTTATCTGGTTTGAGACTGAAAGACGCAACTTGAGAGCTTTCAATGAACTTAAAGCATGTTTGGGAAGTGTTTAATAGTTTTGTTTATAAAGAAATAAGGAGTGGATAGGTGGGCAGTACTTGTGTCTCCCATGAAACGTGTGAATATAAAGTGATCGGAATATATATAAACATGAGCGACATATAGACTTAATCCTATGAAGCTGGTGCTGTCGAATTAGACTATCCATCCTGTCAAATGAATAGGTCATTATTGTTGTTGTGGACTAACCCATCCAAGAAAATATAAGATCTCTGCATGTTATGTGCCATTTAATAGCGTCCAAACTGGAATGTGGAGGATATATGTTTATTTCTGATGGCAGGTGGATAAATCAATGTATGTAAGATGGTATAGTCTAAACTCTAAACCATGAAACTGATATGTCTATATTTCCGTGAGTGCTAAGGTTTAAAAATTGAGATTTGTTTCACTGGTATAACCTGAAGTCTAGAAAGCACTACTGAATCTAATCATGCGCGGAAATGAGCCAATAGCCCAAGGATTTTCATTTGATGTCAGACTTCTGCTTTAGGAGTTCATGAAAGGTAAGAGGGCAGAATAAACTGCGTCCCATATGATGACAAATTGGAAATATTGAAGAGTCTGTGTTTTTCCCCCTTTTTTTTTCAATTTCATTGATCATTTTGGGCCGCAGCAGGTTGTGTTTTTTGTTTTGGATGGTTGGATCCTTGGTTTGCAGCAAATGATAGTGGAATTTTGGTGAATGGAGTATAAAAACTATTATTTTCTATAATTTTTCAAGCGTAGGCATATTTACCAGCCATCAGGGGTGGTTTCTTCTTTTACTTGTTTCCAAGATTCCAAATGTGAATAAAAATTTTAAAATGCTGATGATGTTCTACAAGTTAGCATTCAGCTTTTGGTGCTGTCAATAATTTATTACTACATTTTGTAATCCACGGTATTCTAGCCCGCAACAACCCCTCCCTCTTGGGCGAAGACACAGGGCTTGACATTTGGTATTACAAAGATTATCAGACCTCTATATCGGATTTTATGATTAGTGGTGCCATTTTTCTAATGCAGAGGATTCTCAAAGAGGCAACTGCAGAACATACTTTGATACTACTTAAATCTTGCTCTTACTATTCATCTTAGTGTTATCACTGTCATCAAGACTATGGAAGAATGAGAAAAGGGTTTTAGAAACTCATAGAGATAAGAAACAAATTATTTGATAAAGAGCTGGACTCGAGATGTCTTACAACGAAAGAAGAGGACCCTTTATATAGAAGAGGGGATCCTTCATGCACAATTATACAATCAACACACAAGTACAATAATTTTAGAATAGGACAAATGACTTATCACTACTTTTAATAAAGTAGGTAAGATAATTGACACAAAGGAAATAATTATACAAGAAGATAAATGATTCATTACTACTTTTGATAAAGTAGGATAAGATTCTGACACACAGGTAATAATTTTACGTGACGACAAACACCTTTTTAAAAAGCAAAGAATTCGCTTTTAAAAAGGGTACTTATTACAAACGACAAAGGGTTTTAGATAAGCTTTCCATGCGAGCTGAGTCATCAAGGTGTTCCAAAATTTGCTGCTAGTCCAGGTACGTTTGATGAATCAGAACCAAAGGGGATCCATGTTTTCACTAAGGCCAATTTTTAGTATCAATTGTTCTTCAAAAAGATTTTCTTATAATTTTTCAAGATTATCTGGATTTGTTGGATCAAAATCATATGGTTGTGTTTCATAGTCATATATGAATTTTGAGAGTCCTGGAAAACGCTGTTATTCAAGTCTAGATATTTAGAAGTCTGGTTATCTAAATTACTTGGTCCTCGTTAGTTCATTTTATCGATTCTTATTTTTTCTATGAATTCATTCCTAGGGGTGGGCGCGGGTCGGTTCGGTTCTAGAGAACCGAATCGAACCAAAAGTTTTGGATATCTAGTAAATAGAACCGTCGGGTCCAAATATAATTATGGAGCCGTCTGAGTTCAGTTCTGTACTATAATTAAATTTTTTAACATTTATAACAATATTATATAAATACAACTAATGATACATTCAATGATTTTGGAATGTTATAAACTAGTAGACTACCTTGTTCAAATATCGCTACGGTCAAAATTTCGGTCAATGGAGGTCGCAGCTTCGATCGGAGGTCACAGCATCGGCCGACGATTGTATATATTTTGAAATGTCAGCAAGGCTGCGAGAGTGAGTGCGAGAGTCGAGACAACTTATGCACTTTAGTGTAGGTGTTTAGAGTTATTTAGTAGATTGGATCTTGTTGGGCTAAGAAATGAAACAATAAAATGGGTAATGGGGCCAAAAATTAAAAAATTAGAAATGAAACAAATTATTGGGCCAAAAATTTGGATTTAGAAATTGTTAATTTGTTTAGAGAATTAAAATTAAAATAATTTGATTTACTCAATATAAAAAAATTAGAAAGATTCGGTTCTTATTCGGTTCTTGGTCTAGAACCGAGAATCGAACCGTACCCGTCGGTGTTTCAATTTAGATACCCGTTCGGGTATTTAATTTGACAAGAACCGTCGGGTTCAGTTCGGTTCGGTCGGTTCGGGAGATTCGCCCAACTCTATTCATTCCAGAGATTTTCACGAAGTTGTTGTCATTTTGCTGGTGTTTCTGGATATTTGGATGTTTCTCCAAGGCATTGGTGTGGCCTTCTTAAGAAAAGCTGGTTCCAACGTGTCATGTCATTTTCCCATGAAGTAGATGGAAAGTGTCCAAATATCTGTCATTGACATTGTGATTCTCTGTATTTTTAGATGTCCTACTGGATCTTGGTTGCATAGTTTAGAGGCAAAATTTTCCACGGTGTATCATCTTTTATGTTTGGCCAAATTTGAGGAGGAATTATCTGGTTAATTTTGGCTATTCTTCCTTGGAATTCTTGAAACTCCTTACATTTCCTAATCTTGGTGTAAATTGAAAGGCTGGACTGCATATTCTTTAACGAGAAAAATGCTCGTATGAACCTATATATGTGAAGTAACTTTGTCTTCGGAAAACCAAGATAACAACAACATTGTCTTGAGAAGTTCTCAAGTCTTTGAATTTTAAACAATGTCAAGGACAGATATTTGGGCACTATCCATCTGCTTCATGGGAAAATGACAAGACACGATGGAATCAGTTTCTTAGGAAGGTCACACCAATGCATTGGAGAAACATCCAAATATCTAGAAACAACGTCAGAAGGACGACAACTTCTTGAAACCTCTGGAATGAATTCATAGGAAAATGAGAATTGATAAAATGGACAAACCATGACCAAGTAATTCAGATAACCATACTTCTAAATCTCTGGACTTAAATAACAATGTTTTCTAGGACTCTCAAGATCCATATGACTATGAAACACAATCATATGATTTTGATACAATAGATTTATATAATCTTGAAAAATTGGAAGGAAAACTTTTTGAAAAAAAAAATGATATTGAAAATTGGTCTTGGTGGAAACAACATGAACTCTCCTCTGATTCCGATAACTCAGACGTACCCGAACGAGCAGCAAACCTTAGAATACCTTGATGACTCAGCTCACGTGGAAAGCTTATCTAAAACCCTTTGTCGTTTGTAATAAGTACCTTTTCTAAAAGTAGATTCCTTGCTTTTTAAAAAGGTGTTTGTCGTCATATAAAATTATTAACCATGTATCGGACTCTTATCCTACTTTATCAAAAGTAGTGATGAGTCATTTGTTTTTCTTGTATAATTATTGCCTTTGTGTCAATTGGCTTTTCCTACTTTATCAAAAGTAGTGATAATTCATTTGTCATGTTCTAGAATTATTGTACTTGTGTGCCGGTTGTATTATTGTGTACGAAGGATTCCCTCTTCTATATAAAGGGTCCTCTTCCTTCATTGTAAGACATCTCGAGCCCAGCTCTTATGAGTTTTTAAAAGCTTTTCCTCGTTCTTCCATAGTCTTGACGACCATGATACACAAAGATGAATAGTAAGAGCAAGATCTAAGTAGTATCAAAGTATGCTCTGCAATTGCCTCTCTGAAGATCCTCTGAATTAGAAAAATGGCACTACTGATCATTAGATCCGATTGGAGGTTTGATAATCTTTGTGACGTGCCTGATTTAATAAGCAAAACGTGGCAGTGGCTACTAGCCTACTATCATTTCCAAAATGGGTTTGGCATTATTAGAAGTTACTATGGTTAAATTCATAAATTTTAAAATGGGTTAGGTCTAAAGGGGCACCCAAACAAGTGTCTCTGGACAACATTGCTTTGTTGGCTATCCTTTTCCCCTCGTTGATTGTCTCTGTCATGCAGAGATCCTGCAAGGACGAAAGCTATGCATTGTGGAATTTATTTGATGGGTGCAATTGCTCTTCTTCACAGCGGGTTTTGTTGCCTGATGGAGTGTGCGGAATTTCTAGGCAGCATGTGTGGAAATTGCCCCCAATGGCGAGGACGATGGTGGCAGAAGAATCGTGCACTGCAATGCACAAATTTGATGGCATGTGTTGTGAGGATTTGTGCAGCAAGGCATGGATGGGTTCCTACTTGCTACCTAGTTTAATCCACATATTCGAAGCCAAAAATTGGTGAACGTTTTGTTGATCAAAATCAGGCACGACGGGGGGGTAGGGTGGTAGATTGGCAGATAGTACATGTAGATTTATAATAACAAAGTACATGTGAGGAGAATATGGTCCTTACCCCCATAATTACTGAGAGTATGTAGAGAGGGTTTGCGTAAGCAAAATATGGAGGTACTACCTCCATTACAAATAGTCTACGAAAACCTTAATAAAACTATAAATTTGCAAGTGTTACTTCCATTTGCAAAAATGGCTATAGAGGTTTATCACTAGCAATAACCTTCATTATTTTTGGAAATAAGGAATTCTACCGAGGTTTATCGCTAACATTAACCTTCATTATTTTCGGAAATAAGGAATTTGCATCTTATCAATTCTTATCTGACACTGAACCGTACCTTGCATGTTCCCATTTCGAATATTTGGGTAGTCTCCTTCTCCATCCCCTCAAATGTGTGCAACACTTGAAAGCTCAATTCATTTATCAACAATTTATTTCCATCAACAGTTTTTGAAATACGTAACTGTTGTTAAACTCTTGCCTTTTAGGTTCTATCCCAGTCAATGGTTTTCACGATGACAATGTGGTGGGAAGCGTACTGTGATTGCCAATCAGTGATGCTGAGTGGATACAGTACTGCAGAAAGATGCCTTGTCGACATGTTTGGGATCTGCTGCGGCATTTCCCGTGCAAATCAATGATATTTCACTATGTCTGTGCCTGCCAGTAGTATTGAAAATATCAACTGTAAATATGTGCCTGCACTTGCATGCAGACATTTCAGCACCATAAATAGAAAAGGGGAGTCGTGTATTTTACAAGAACCGTGAGAATGATCTTGATGAACACCTTTCGTCTCCTTTGCCTGCTTATCATTTAAAGTTCTAATATAATCATGGTAAGAGATTGCAAACGTTACCTAATTATTTTCAGTCCCAACCTGCTAATGCTTTTCTTCTCCTTTTCTAGAAGTGTGGTGTGATGGCTGCTATTATTCCTGCACCTACTTTGTCGATTTATAAGCACGTTGAGCACCTTTTTTAACAAACCAATTATAAGGGTGACAGCTAAGTGAGTGTAACCGTGGTATTAGAAAAGCCTCGTTTTGAAGTACTTCACTGTTGACGTGTGCACTAAGTGTGGTAGTTTTATCGGATATTGTTTCTTTGATGGTCGATATGAGTTGTGGTTCCTGCTGCTTTATTCCTCAAGAAGAAAATATGGTGGGGGTGCTTCTCGTCAGATTAGTTGTAATTGGTCTAGTATCTTCATTGCTTGCTTCTTTTTCCATTTGGGATGTTTTAGGTTAATAAAGTACATTGTTCCTAAAATAAAAAAGCCTGGCTACGTGGAGTTATCCAACTGAAAGTAGATCACCATGGGAGGTGAACTACTAATCTAATAATGCTATTTAAAATTACTATTGTTACAACATGAGCCTAGATGGCATAAGGTATTAGTAAATGAAACGTACAATTAAATAAATCAAATAATTTCACCTTTAATTGAATTTATAACACACTACAACGCCATAAAAAGTTCTTTACGACGTATAGGCGAATGACATATAAAGTAATGCACGCCGTAAAAAGTTCTTTAGCATATAGGCACATGTCATATAAAGTCATGCCGTAAATACTAGCATCCTTTTATGGCAATATGCATTGCACGCCGTAAATACTCAGCTCCATGCCGTAAATGTGAATTTCATTTTTTAAAAATATTTATTTATTTAATTACCAACAAGTGTATAATAATTAATAATTAAAAGAAGAATATATACGAACACATATAATATAATCATGTTTTCAATGAATAAAAATATTAAGTGCAATCAAATATAATATTCCAAAATGTAGAGTTAATCTAAATGATTACTAAAAACATCATTAACCTAGTCAAAAAGTCGATATCAATATACCAAAAGTATCTATTACTACTCCAAAAATAACTTATTAAAATAGTACAAAATATTCGACCCATATTGAAGACATCCCACAATCATGGTGATCTTCTGTTGGCAAGCAAGCATTTGGATCAGATTTGTACCTTGTAACATGGTCAGCGAATACCGGATTGCTACATACGACATGCTTTATTTTAGTCTGTGAGACTGAGTAGTCCTGGAATCAAAATAAAGAGAAAAAGTAATTGATCATAGTGTACCTTTATAAAATAAATACCAAGTGACAAACATCAATTTCATTTCACTTGGCCTAGTGTATATGGCTATTGAAATTTACGAGTAAGGTCCTCTTTATTATGGTTCTTGTCCAAAATTTAAGAGTAAACAACAAAACAAGTAAAATAAGACAAAAAAAAATTACTAGAAGAGCAAACTGGACATACCCAAGTCATGGCCACTTGTGCTTTTGACTCCACTACTTGTGCAGCTTAGACTTCATGAACCAATCCAATTTCAAGTAATGGAAGAATATGCATCTACGTTATTTAACTAACGGCAACTAAAAAGAAAAATAAAAACCATGACAATGTGACTCAAAACCATAGCCGAAGGTTAGCCACAAGACATCATAGATCAATTTATAGAGAAACTAGACTAGATAAATGGTGGCAATGGGAATTAATATTCTTTAGTCACTATCATAAACAAAAGGTCCATTTGTGAAAATAATGAGACCATAAAATTTATAAGAATGATAGCTAGCAATTTATAAAATTATATTAACGACTACGACTTAAAGATGGAATGAAAACCAAAAAGGCTAGTCTCAAAACCCTGTTATAGGAAATTTTTATCAGTGGTGAAAAGAGACGTCTTTAGAGCCACATTTTTCCTACCTCTTCGTAAATGACAATAATATTTTGTAATTAAGTTCAGAGACCATATATACCAACAAGGCATTTATTTAAGCATAAAAATTCCAAACCAACATTTTGGCTGCAACACGACTAGAAAAAAGTTTAGTCAAAATGTGTGAAGATCATAGTAGACCTTGTTCTGAACCCGATTTTTCTGATACTTCGCTCCAACTCCATTTGGTCCATAGTTCATTCCATTGTATGCCACTACTAGAAAAGGTCAATGAATACATTACCGTAAAGAAGCAACTGAAATCGAAAATGAAGCACGCACTTTCCAAAACAATTTCTTATAAACACCTTTGAAATTGCAAAAACTATGAAGCATAAACATCAATGAAATAACTCCAGCATAACATGCAAAACTTCTGCAAAAATTTATAAGCTAAAAAATCTAAATTAATGAATTCACCAATCTCTGCAATTATCTATAATTTAAGATCATCTCATATTCCCATTTTATGAATGAGAATAGTCCCTCCTTTAGCAAAAGGCATTTTATCTCCAAGCGTTTAAAACAAGTTATACAAGTCATACCCAGACTTTCCAAAGTACATTCTAACAGCCCAATAGTTACTGTAGCATGCACAGAATGAAATAGTGATGCAGGAACTCTGCTTTCACCAGATTGAAAAGAAAAATGCACTTCAAAATATAGAGAACAAAGATAAGAATGAGAATACACAAGGAAAGCCACCAGAGTAGAAGAAAAGCCTATCTAGTCTCACAAAGATAAGATTACTAAATTTTGTTGACTTAAACTTCCTAACATCCCCCAAGGATATTGGGAACTGAGGCTGAGGCGCTATAGGTTTTGTGGTAGATTATTGAGAGTTCATTTTTTTGTAATGGCAAGGAGGATGAGAGATGGTGGGCAAAATGGTGGCTTTTGCCCACCAACCTGCTACTGTTCAAGGCAATTCAAGCTCGGTTTGTCGATTGGCACATAGCGAATTTAGAAGTCTGAGATTTTTTCTCTCTTCAGTCCTGACCTCGATACATTTTGGGCCTAGGAATCCGTTTCTTGATGCAAAACTGTTTGCGGGAGGAAGTGGACTGGATTTTTCAGCATCTATGCAATAAACAGGGTCACCATGTACACACATCTCAGAGTAAAATAAGATCTTTAATCAGAGTAATTGAACTGTTTTTACCATGTACATGTATGTTCCCATTTGTGCATAGTTTAGAGAAAATTATAATTGGGTGAATAATTTAAAGGCAAGTAGACAGATTACAAGTTTGGTGACTGAAGCTTACTATAGATTCTAATCATTCCAAATCAATAATGAAATCGTATTCTGGCCCTAAATGTTGTGAAATAGCAACTCGTTGGCCACTGCCCAATGCACGCCCAAATCAATTCCTAGCTACATTCAATCCCACAAATCACATAACCATAATACCCAAGCCCCAACAACTCATTTTCAAATAGAAACCCTCGTCAAGTTTTAGCAAACAAATATAATATCAAACAGTCTGAAGCCAGGATTAGAAGGTTAGGGTTCATTGAAATTTACGGGAAGTGGAGAGATCCGAGCAGTGGCGAGAAAAAGAAATAAACTGGAATCAAATACTTCCAATGGCGTCGGTGACTCACAGTGATCGGTAGATTTTGAGCGATTTCTCTGTAGTCGCGGGATGAACACTGTAGTTCGGTGACTCACAGTGATCGGTAGATTTTGAGCGATTTCTCTGTAGTCGCGGGATGAACACTGTAGTTCGTGCTCTTTTCAATTTTGAGGGATTTAAGTTTAACTATTTGTGCCGTTTGTGTAAAAGATTGACGGGCTTAGTAAATTTCAATTTTTTTACATACACGGCATGCACTAAAAGCATGCTGTAAATGCTTGTTTAATACGGTGTGCAAAGGATGCACGCCGTAAATACTTTAATTAATTAATTTTTTACGGTATACATATAGCACACGCTGTAATTAGTCTATTTTTACGGCATTCCGTAGATGCGCGTCGTAAATGAATGCTGTAAAAGGCTGCTTTTGTTGTAGGGACATATCGTTCCATAGACTAGTTCTTTAACGCTATTGATGCTAGATGGTATTATTTTTACTTGTGATTTTAAAGTACATTAAACATCTTCCAGAGTTATTGATGTGCTCGTGACAAACCCTTGTCATTGAAGGGACAAGTCCAAAAGTCGAACAACCAGCCTAGATCTTGCACCAAGACCTCCAAGCTATGATGTGAAATGCATGGTTGTGAATTTTTATCAATATAATAAAATGTCAACAACAAATTATTTAATTTTGTCGACTTCTTGGATTCTTTTTTACTACCATTTGATTCATTATCAGATGTACTAAAAATTTTAAAGTAATTAATTTATTACTATAGTTGCGTTAGTTTTACTCTAGCTCTTCTCAATTGACAGAAATTCTCTGTTAGGAACATAAGTCTAATTAAGTCCACATGTCATGTCTCAACTACCCATAAGCCATCATTTTCTTAATTTATTCGTCGATCAATATCGTCTCCATTTTTTTTTTTTTTATCAATATCACTTTCCGCTCCAGTTATATATTGGATACCAAACGTGCATAAAAATGCAAGTACAGTATACTTGTCAATTATAATATACATAAAGGATCTCATGAATAAAGGACAGACACAAAGAAAGCCCCGTTTGGTAGCAATGTTTCATCCCAAAAAATCAATTTTTTGACCGTTACTTTACTATTTCAGTTGTTATTTTTGACTTCTTCACTTACAGGTGAGATTCACTTTTCTCTCTAAAGGTCAAAAAATCAATTCTTACAATCATTATCGTAAATATTCTTAGTTTCTTAAAGACCCAAAGGAAGTGTAACCATTGAACATCGAATAATTCTATTTGTACATCCAAATGTGTATTGAATTATTTACCTCATCTCATATGCACGCAGGATCTGCGTAAATAAAAGAAAATCCAAAAATGTGTTCCCCACCCCCTATTGTGAGTAATCAGTAAGAGATTAGGTAAAAAACTTCGATACATGTAACATCGTCCTTGAACATCAAGGCTGAAATTGTTCGTAGTCCAACCATATATGAGAAAATGCCAAAGGAAAAAGTATTTGATCTTCTCTCTCTGTGTAAAAGAAAATCATTCCCAACTTATTTGAACATCAAGTACGCTTGACAAAAATGTGCAATTGATTTTCCGCAAAAAAATCAAAATAAAAAAAATTAACTTCGTCCTTGACTGAATCTAACGTGTCACTTCCGTCAACTACTTCCTATAGGTCTTGTCCATGGAGATAAAACTCTATGTAAATTTGTCTTGTGGTATAATTTTTGGTTATTGAACTTTTTCATTACGTCTACGACTTTTAGGTTTTCCATTGTGATTTAATTTACCTCTTTGTAATCAAAGTACTCCAAATTACAAGATCCGACGAACCTACTAATGTTTTGATCTCTTTACAATTGGAGGACTAGAATGCACGAAATTAATATTTAGGATTGAAATGCACAATATATAATTATGCAGGACGGAAGGAAAATAATGTAGGACAAACGAAATATTTTTGCAAAAAGGAAAAATCAGAAGGATTTTGGAATGAATAAAATTTGGGATATAGTGGCCTATTTATAGAAGATGAAATGTTTTGTCCAAAAGATAGAACGGTCGAAAAGTTGTGTCTTCTTGAACAAACACAACCAATTTGGATAGACAATTTTAACTGTCAACCGACAATTTCTAGAAGATGCCACATGTCGTGCATAGAAAATTCGAGGAAATAAATAATATAATTCAAATATATTACTTAATTTAATAATAAAATAATATGATTCAAATACCAACTTGGCCAAGCCCATGACCCGTGCTGTGTCGCAACCTTGCCAAGCTAAGCCGACTGATCGAAAGGACGACGACGGTCACGTATGGACTTTGGCTCAACCTATTAGCATGTGGGTTCTCTCCACTCCAAAAACTATTGGTATCTCTAGGGGCCCAAACCGAAGTCCTAAACTTAGCAATATAAAGTGGTTTTTATTCTTTTAATTTTCCTATCCGGGATTGGCATTTTTCAATTTGCCACCAGTTTTCATTCCCAATTTATTTCAACTCCAAATGGTTTGGCCTTAATCTTTTATTCACCTTTAATTGGTTTTGAGAAAATAAATAAGTAAATATATATACTAGTCGATGCCACGTGCATTGCACGATTATTGTATTTAATATATCTTTATTAGCGTGATGTAGAGATATTTTAGTTTTCTTGGCTAATTATGCTTTTGAAGTTTGAATTAACTTTTTTGGCATGAATCTTCTCTGGCAGTTAGTAAAAATTAGATTTAAAATTGTGGGAATATAAGTAAAAGATAATTTATAATTTTGCTATAGTAAAGAATAATTTAATTTTCTTTTTCTTTTGTTTTAACCAACTTTTCTTTAGATTATTTTATTATTTTCTTACATTGAAAATTGAAAACATTTTAAATGCATTTAATTATTGAGAGAGTGAGTTTGGCTCCAATTTTCTAAATTAAAATGTTAATTGAAAGAGTATTTTGGAGGATAATTTTAAAGATTGACTCTTTATTATAGAGACTATCTCATGTTTAAAGACTTTTCTAAAGATATTTCATTTAAATAATTCTGAATATTATAAATGGGTTTGGTTTGAAAGTAAGTGGGAATGTGGATTCTTGTGGTTAAAATAGTCAAATTTCTGTGTGAGACATTGCACTTGTGATAGAGGATGAAAACAAACACGTCTCTTTCTTGTAGACAAAAGATAAATGCCAAAAAAAGAAAGAATCTTGCAGAATGCTAAATGCCAAATGTAACTAATGTTAGTAACTATTTCACCAACATACTTTATTTCTTCACTTCAAATTCATAACTCATTTTTCATCTGCATCTTCAATTCATTCATCTCAAATATCAAACTAATTACAGTATGAAATTAAGTAACAAATTCTAAGGTAAGTTGATTTTTATGAATAATGTTATTTATATGAATAACTTACTATTTTTAATCGTTGATATTTGTGAAAGAAATGTGAAGTTTGTATCGAAAATGAAGTTGGTGATGTGGAAAGTAAGTGGGGGAGATGGCCTCACAAATATGTGTGGGGACCCCACATGAATGCGTGGGGACTCCCCGCACGACTGTGTTGGGACTCGCTACACCAATTTGGACTCCCCCGCACTCGAAATTTTCTCTTTTTTTGTTTCTTTTTTTAAAGTTAAATTATAATAATTTTTTATATAAATTGGAGACAAAATCTCAGAATTAGAAATATATATTAAATCTGATGATTGATATGCATTGACAGTAATTTTTTTTTCCAGCTCACATGATATATATGATATATACTTATATGAAATCACGAAGATATGTTGGTATATGTTATGACATTTTTTATTTCTATTATTTGTGCAGATGTCTCTAGATTATATACTGTCACCAAACCAATGATTTTCTGGTACTATCACTTAATACCCTAATTACCAATATGTAAAAGATTGTATAGCATTGCTTCAAGCATATGAGTAATCACTTTTAATCTCTAGCCATAGCAGTTTTCATGAATTTTTTTATGGATTTATGTATAAAGATGAAGAGCAACAATTCAGCAATAAACTAATACATGAATTTACATTGAAGTTTGTTAACTATGGTAAAAGGAATAAGGTGTGGGTGAGGTTGGACGATCATTTTGCTCGTTTTGGCTTGCAAGAATTTTGTTTAATCACAGGATTACCTTGTCATGAAAAATCTGTTAATCTTGATCCCAACAATTCTCGATTTAGAGATCAATATTTTGAAAGTAAAAAAAGAATTAACATGAGAATGCTTTACAATGTATTCCAATTGTGTGAAGATCCGGAGGATAAATTAAAATTGAGATTGGTGATATTGGTAGAATGTGTTTTGACACCAACGGAAAGATATATTGATTATAGAACTTTAGGCATGGTTGAGCAACTGAATGATTTTTTGCTGTATCATTGGGGCCGTAAGACATACTTTGTTTTGTTGAAATCGTTGAAATAATCACATATTGAAAGAATACAAAGAATACAACAGTCTGGCCAAAATGAATGTAAATATATACTACATGGATATGCCCTTGCCTTTCAGGTAATTTTTTTTAAAAATTTATTTACTCTATATTTTGATTTTATACGTATTTAACTTTTATTTTAAATTCTCTGTTGTAATTTTGGATATATGAAGTATTTCCTCAAATTGGAGACAAATTTGGACAACGTATGTATAAAACATTACAGGCTCCAAGAATGCATAAATGGAAATCAAAAAAAAATATTGAGTGAGAGAAATGTAAAGCAAATTTTCACTACCCAAAATGTACGATAATTTTATATATATATTTAACTATCAATTATCTAATTATTTAATAGTGGGAGAGGAAAGTATTATAATTTTTTATTATATTTGTAGATTGAAGTACTTGCAGTGTTAGCACCCACTGAAGAAGAATTGGACAAAGTTTGGTATATGACTTTATCATTACCAACTGATAATCAACATACTATTTTAGATGACATCGTTGGTAGAGAATTTAAGAATGCACATCAACAAATTTCACAACATATGGATGAGCAACAAATTCCACATCGTATGGACGAGCAACAAACAGGTGTTGGTGGTAGTTCAACAGCGCAGATTTCAATTGGATTCCAGGAGTCTGGTCGTTCTTCTCTTGATTTCAACTATGTAAGAAGAGAAGAAATGTTCAATATGTATAGGCAACATGTAGTGTCAGATATGTTTGGCTTGTGTCATAATCTGAAGACAGACATAGTTGATGAATCAAGAAGACAGGAAGCAGAAACTCTTCAAAACCAGAGACAAATGTTTGAACAACATCAGAAATGGTACGAAGATCAACACGAGCGTTTGGGCTTCCAATCTGGCATGCATTCCTATCATACTGCTCAAGAAACAAAAGAACAAGATGCTCGTTATCAAGCATTTCTTGATCAACAGAAAGAAATGTTTCAACAACAACAGAAATGACATAAACAGCAGTATCAAGGAATGTTTCTACAACAACAAAAATAGCATGAAGATCAGTATCTGGGAATGCAGTCTTATATGAAGAACAATTTTGCTTCCATGCAGTCTTATATGGACAGTAATTTTGCTTCAATGACGACATACATTGACGACAAAAACGAAAATGTGATGAATCGATTAGATGATTTGGAATCAAAACTTGAAGTTATTGCTTATTCACAGCTGCGGGATGTTCCTGGTTCTAGTAGTGGTCAGAAAGCACTATTTCAACAAATTCAACCGGTGGAAACATCCAGAAAAGAAAAATAAGAAAATAAAGTATTCAAATTATCTGTTAGAAAACTATCTCATGGAAAGATATAGAACAATAAGAGACTGGGTGGCGCGAAATTCATCTAGATAAGAAATTTGATTATATTTTATTAATTGTATTACATTGATTTAGTAATAATTTAAACTACAATATATATATATATATATATATATATAGTGCATATTGGAAGATTGTAGGAGATGACAACTTATATAAAAGAGATACAATAAAAACTATAATGGATGCAACCAAAGATATCAATATTGCGGTTAGTGAAGTTTATAACTCTGACTCAATTAATTTTATTATGCTCAACATATCTAATTTATTTCTATTTATTGTATTAGCATATAAAAATGGAATTAAAGTTATTGAGAGAGTTGATCAATGAAGGTTGTAGTCCCGTTTTCAAAGAATATGCAATTCTAGATTTCAAATTTGAACATGAATGTGTTGCCCAATTGATGTGGCAACATAATGTAATGGCAAAATGTTTCAGCCATTCCCAGAAGGATTTATTAACTGTGACTTTGCAGCAATACATAAATGGTGATTTGCCGGTGGCTGGGCGTTCATTGATAGCTTGCAACTATTTATTAATTCTGTGTTCATATTCGGAAAAAAACTGGTATCTCTGTCTTGTTAATTTTCTGGAATGGAAAGTTCAAATATACGATTGTAATGAGGAGTCTCATACACCAGAAAAAATCAGAGAACAAATAAAGTCATTAGTTGGGATAGTCCAAATTTCATTGAATTCTATCAATTTTTCTTATAGGAGACCGGATTTAAGGAAGCATAGAAACAAAAAGCTCAATTTGGAAATTATACCTTACCTACCTTACGCAAATAAGAGGTATGTATTTAATGCATTTAAATTGACAACATTTATTCTTTCCTTATTTATGATTTTATCCTTCTACTATTTATTTTGTCTAACAGAAAATAATTCTTTGATACAGGGCAAATTCTCCAGTATTTTTACTCAAATATATAGAATGCTTTGTTTTAAACTATCAATTAGAAACAGTTGAAGCAGACAGGATGAGTATATATAGAAGAAAGATTGCAGTAGACATTTGTTATAATCAATATTTTCTACATCCCCATAGTTCTTGATTAGTTTTTGATTGTAAATGTGAAGAATTTGTAAATGCTGCCACGATATTTGCAAACAACTTACTGTACCTTACCGTATTTGCACCTTACTATTTACAATTTACCGTATTTACAAACAATTTACTGTATTTTCACCTTACGTATTTGTAGGCTACATACAGATTTTTCACTTACAAATACTGGAATGCAAAACACTGTAAATTCACTTACCAACTGGTTGACACTCCGCACACACGTCCCACAAATTTTTTTATAAATTATCAATTAGAATTAATTACTATTAATTATTATTTTTAAATATTCTTTAGATAACAACAAATCTTTTGGTTGGTGAAAAAATAAATGAAATAATGATGATTTATAAAATTGCAAGCAAATTTTTTATTTCATATGGTGGCAAAGTCAAGAAATTCACATGAAACTTCTGAAAAGAAGAAGTTTCACGTGAATGAAAGAGGAAAAAAACAAAAAGAGGTCATTCTTTCTTTTGTTTCAATTTTTTACTTTTTTTAGTAAAGTTTTCTTTCACAGTTGCATTCTTCATATTTCATCCCAAAATCTGAGGAAAACAAATTACAAGGTAATTGTTTAGTTTTTAGAATTTTTTCTTTATTATTTTTTGTAGTTAATTTGTTTTCTGTGAACGTGAAAATTTTATTTTCTACAGATTTTTGAGATTTTTGTTGTATTAACATGGTGTAGAAGAAAGAGTTTTTAATCTGTGGATATATTTGTCAAAGAAAGAGTTTTTAATCTATGGATATATTTGTCAAAGAAAGATTTCAGAGTTTCTAATCTGTGGATATATTTGTCAAAGAAAGATTTCAGAGTTTCTAATCTGTGGATATATTTGTACTTCAGGGTTGGTTCATTTCAATAAAGAGGAGCAACAGAATTTTAAATTTGTTCGTGAAATATGTTATGTTAAATGATACCATATCACCAAAATATGCATACTCCTCAATGTCTTTGTCATCAACCCAAAACATATTTCTCTTTAAAATCAACCATTCCTTCCAAATTTCATGTGATTATCTAGAATTATATATGTTGAGGTAAATTGCTTTATATTAGTTATGTGGATAAAGGGGAAAATATTTGTGTAAGACATGTTTTAATTTTTATTTGTAATGCAAATATTAGTTTGTAAATAAGTTTTGTGATTTCATGCAGATGTCTCTAGATTATGTGTTGTCTCAAGACCAATGGTTTTGCGCTACTATTTGTCAATATCCAAATCATCAATATGTTAGAGATTTGATAGAATTGTTACAAGCAAACGAACAAGCATTATTATTGTGCAGTAATTTTCATGGATTTATATATGGATTTATGTATAGAGACGAAGAGCAACAATTTAGTAGCAAGTTAATACATGAATTTGTAATGAGGATTGTCAATTCCGGTAAAAACAACGAAGTGTGGGTAAGATTTGATGACTATCTTGCCCGTTTCGGAATGCAAGAATTCTGCTTAATCACTGGACTACCTTGTCAAGAAACATCTGTTAATCTTGACTCTAGTAATCCTCAACTTAGAAATCAGTATTTTAATGGTGTGAAAAGGATTTCTATGAGAATACTCCATGATGCCTTCAATTCATGTGAAGATTGAGAAGATAAATTCAAACTTGGATTGGTTATGTTGATAGAGTGTCTTCTCAAACCAACTGAAAGACATATTGATTATAGAATGTTGGGTATGGTTGAGCAGCTTGAGGATTTTCTTTTGTATCCATGAGGTTGAAAGGCATATTTTGTTTTGTTGAACTCATTGCAACAATCACACTTTGAAAGAATACTAAGAATGCAACAAACTCAACAAAGGGAGTGTAAATATTCGCTACATGGATATCCTTTTGCTTTTCAGGTATTTGATTTTTACTAAATTTTTTTCTTTTGTTTAGTTTAATGTTGTATATATTTAATATTTACCTTTAATTTCATTTTGCAGTTTTAGATATATGAAGCATTTCGCAAGATTGGAAAGAAATTTGGACGAAGGAGATACAAAACATTACAAATTCCAAGAATGCACAAATGGAAGCTGAGGCAAATATTGACAGACAAAATTGTAAAGCAATATTTGTCTACACACGATGTATGGTAATTATACGAACATTTATGCATCTAATTATTGTACTATACTATAGTATAAAATTCTAATATGTTATTACGTTTATAGATTCGAGTGCTAGCAGTATTGCAACTAATAGAAGAAGAATTGCAGAAATTCTGGTACACAACTCTATCGTTACTGTTGGACAATAAACACGCAATATTAGATGGCATAGTCGGTAGGGAGCTTGGCAACATTGTACCACAGATTTCTCATAACAAACAAACAATTAATGCTGATGATGTTGGTACTTCCAGAACATACCCTTCAGTTGGAGTGGAGCCTAACTATAATTATGTCAGAAAAGAATAGATGAAAGAAATGTTCACTACACATAGACAATATGTATCTGGTGTGTATGATGACTTGAAGGCACACATGGTGGAAGAATCAAGAAAACAATGGGATGAATATCTTGAAAATCAGAAGGGAATGTTTGAACAACAGCAAAAATGGCATAAAGAACAATATCAACAGCTGCACTCTGCTTATCAATCTGGTGTGCAATCTGCATATATGGATTGTTAAGCTTTCTGCTAGGATTTTTTTGGTCAACAGATGGCTGAACAATCGAGAAGACAAGAAAGTAATTATCAAATAATTGTTGATAATCAGAAAGAATTTTTTCAGTAACAACAAAAATGGCAAGAAGATCACCATCAGGAAATGCAATCTCACATGCAATCTTACGTGGACAATAGTTTAACTTCGACATCTTACTTTGAAGAACGGAACAACAACATGTTGAATAGAATGGGTGATATGGAAGCTATTGTTGGTTGTTTACAGGAAGATATTCCTGACTCCAGCAGTCAAATTCGTGGCAAGAAAGTAACATCTGAACAAACTCCTCAAATTGAAATGTCCACAAAAGAGATGTATAATAGGAAGATAAAATCTTCAGGTTTTCCTCTCGAAGACTATTCTATGGAGACGTATTTATGAGTTCATCAATGGGTAGTGGTGAATACATTGGGGTAAAAAGTCTAACTCTAATTTATTAGTTATATTGTACTTGGTTCACACTGATATAAACTATCATCTACAGTACATATTGGGATGTTGGAGGCAAAATGTATGGAAGAGACACACTATACAATATACTTGAAGACAAAGATATCAGTATTGCGGTTAGTGAATGTCACAAATTATAATTAATTGCAATTTACATTTGACATATAATTTATATCTATTTATTGTATTAGACTATAGAGATGGAGTTGAAGTTATTGAGGAGATTGATTAAAGAAGACTCTACTCTCCTCTCTAAACAACATGGAATTTTGGACTTCAATTCCGAAGCTGAATGCAATCATCAATTGATGTGGCAAACAACTTTAAAAGAAGGAAGTTCTAGTGCAGATGATCGTCAGATAGACTTGACCGTATTAAAAAATTACATAAGTGGCAATCTGCCAGAGCACAGTCGTCCATGGATAGTATATAATTATTTATTAATTCAATGTTTGTATCCAGACGATTATAATTGTTATCTTCTCATCGTTGATTTCCGTCAGTGAAAATTTCATATATATGATTGCAGTAATGACGTCCACACACCAACAGAAATCAGGAAACAAGTACATACAATATATGAAATATTTCAAATATTATTGACAACTTCTGAATTTTGTTCAAGCAGACCTGATTTAAGAAAGCACCGAAACAAGAGGCTAATCTCTAATTTGCCTTGCGCAAAAAATGGGTAAGTATTTAAGGCATTTAAATTGTTTATTATTTACTACTATATTGAATTTTTCTTTTAATTTTGATTTCTATATTCATTATTACTTTAGTCTAAAAAAAAAAATTTGTATGTATGCCAAACTGTAGATTTTTTGTTCTCAAATACATAGAATGCTTTCTTCTAAAGTATCCATTAGAGACACCTGATTTGGAGAGAATGAGGATATATAGACGGAAAATTGTGACTGACATTTGTTACAATGAATATTTTTTAAATCCCCGTAGATCGTGATTGTAATTGTAATTGTGATATACATCCTCGATGTTGAAAATGACTGTTATGTAATAAGTAAGTTTTTTATCAATTTGAAATTATTTTTCATTCTTGTTTTCTAATTCATATACATATATATTGGTATAATATAAAAAGAAAGAATAATATGAATATAATTATATGGTGAGGAATTCTGTTCTTTGATTAGTATTTTGTGGGTGTAGACATATATTTAGTCGATTAAACTCTTATTCTTGTTGCTAGGAAAATTGGAAATTTCATACCTTAGTATTTGAATTTTTTTGGAATTCAAGACTAATCGAAAGTAAATGAAAGACAGAAAATAAAAATGCTTTATAAGCCGTTCACATTTGTGAAATTACATATTTTGCTATCCAATCATACAATACAGTTTAAGCATATATGATGTAAGTGTTAGCCTACATACATCATTTGTTAACAAGAATGTGCTTGGCAATTTTCAAATAAAATTATACTGATTAAGAAAACAAAAGTGAAGACTAATTCGACAAAATACAAATGTCTTGATTAATATTGTTGACAGTTTTCATTACCCAAATTACTTGCTATCCAACCATATAAAATGATGTAAGTATCAGTTTACAGATATCATTTGTCAACAACAACATGCTTGACACTTTCGAAACAAGATTACTAATCAGAAAAAGAGAAGCCAAGACTAATACCAATCAGAAATAGCAAAATAAACACTTCAATCATAGTTTTTTTAATTTATCTTTTGTTTTGGAACCAAAAGATCTGTGCAAGACACATCCAAACTGCTGCTTTCATCAGATGGAACACTCCCTTCATCTGATGATTTGAAAAGGGCTCTCTTGGCTGGCGGTGACAAATTCTCTTCAGAATCTAAAGAGTGTATAAAGATATCTTTCTCGCTTGATTTAACATCAATATTTGCTTGGTTTTTTCCTCTTGGGCTTGTCTAGTCTAGATCTTCTAGATCTGTGACAGAGATAATGTCAAATCTATAACTTGATGAATTAGACTCAGTTTGGATTGCTTTTAGGTAGAATGCTCGTCGAGTATTTTGCATTTTCTTGATGACATCTTCAAAGTATGCTTTTTGTGAATCCTGTATGTTAATGTTGATTCATCAATTAATATTGCTCGAGCAACATGTTTTAGGCTGCAAAATGTTGAAGTTACATTAAATTCTTACAGAATCGGTTTATTCCATCAAAGATTGTGCACTTGTAAATAAGAGCTTCTCCGCTGTTTCACCAATTGCACTTGCATTAAGCGAGCTTGTGACATCTGTATATATATATATAAAAGTAAAATATACCGAGAAATAGTTTTAGAGTTTGGATTCTTGCAAAAAATACAGAGATAACTTTTTCCAAATTCAGCATTTGATCGTTTATAACAGTTGTTGCAAGCCATGTACCAAGATTTGTTATCAATTTTGTCTGTAACTGTTGTGCCATTTACCCAATAAAACTTCCTCTGTGTCAAAACATAGAGGGTTTCAAAACTGAAATAAGGAATACGTATGTACATTTTTTTATATGTATATATATAAAACTTGTCGTAAATACCATTACCGCTAAGAAACGTCCTTGAAGATTCTGAATAGGAGTGAATTTACTTCGCATAGGTGGAGAAAGATTTGTGAGGCTTCTTTCCATGTATGGTTTTTTCAATATCAAATCATCTATTTTGATTGAATTTTCTTTGACCCTAGTAAACGTAGTAAATGAGGTGAAATAACCTCAAGAAATTATCCCTAGTGACGAGGGAATATGAAAAAAGAATAATAAAATAAAATCAATTTATTCTACATACCATTCCGTCATCTCTTTTACTTCCCTGAAAGGTGTATTTATGAAGAAAGTACTATGGACTTTTGTGGACAATTTCAAACCTGCGTACATGTGCAAACTAATACATATATATGTTGTATTATATGCTAATGTAAGGTAAAACATACCAACAACTAAACACATAACACATACCAAAGAAAGACGTAACTCTGAGACGTGTTGTAAAGATGACTGGTTTTTCTCTATATTCTCCGCTATTACTACACATTCTCTATCAACAAAGGAATTCTAAAGTGTAAGCATCATTGTTTTGAAATTTTTGTCTAGGAGCAATACATCCTGTACCCATGTTTGGTTGCCATCTTTTGAGTGAATCATTCGTTTAGGCATCATATCAATTGCAACCGTGAGTATATTTGAAAGTATAAATTTTAAAATCTCTCTACTTATTTTTTTAAATACACTAACTAATAAATAATTGAATAATTCAAGATAACATGATGAATAACAAAAAATATGTATTTCTTACTTATATCAGCATCTGTATCCATATACTCTTCTGCTTCATGAAAAGCTATCAGCTGATATGTTGAAAAAACAAATTCCAGATTATCTTCATTTAGTTCAACAAGACGAGTTTATCCAGATATAATCCAGTGATAAGATCCTATCGAATATTTGTAGTTTCCCGTGTTATTCTTCACATAAACTTTTGAAATGGCATATGTTTTCCCCAAAACAAGTTGATCCTCAAAAGCACTGATATTGGAATCATATAAGGTACCTTGGATAGTATTTCCCTGGAAAATGAAATTGAAAAATGATGAGAAATTTCTTAGTTATCTGATTATATATGAATGAGAAGTCTTAATAGTTTTAGTTTTGAAGTTGAAGCCATCTCTTATAATTAACAACAAGAAGAGTTACCTGAGTATCCATCAATACCAGATGTTGATATCTTCCATTGCCTTGTTTAGAAGGTTTTAGTGATTTTTTTTTGATAACAATGACTTTGACTTTCCACTTCTCGTTGTTTGAGACAATTTCTGGTATGAGTTTACATTCTTCTTCCATTTTATCTAATCTAAAATAAATAATATGTCAAATGTAGTTAGAGTACAACAGAGGAGGGGAGGATGGTAATCTTAGAAGGAAATGAAATGGTTTAAATAGATATAGTATAATTTGTCAATTTTTTTTTAAAAAAGAGATAAAATCAGTGAAGTATGGCTAAGTAAATCAGTTGATTGATTAAGCTGAATTTTTATTATCAAGTATATTATATAAAAGTACATTGCAGAATATAATGTATAGAAATGGATTAGTCTCTGTATGATGAAATGTGTAAAGCAATGGATTAGTTCCATACGATAAAATCTGTAAGGTATGAGATAGAAAAAAGATATGTGTACCAGTATGGAGAAGGTAGTATGGTGAAAGTATGACAAGCAAGTCACAATAGTAAACAATCAATAATAATTAATTATTTAGTAAAAAATAATTATGAATAAAAAAAGGGGAAAAATTTTCAAAAGAAAAGGGAAAAAAATTTGCTTTGCAAAAGTTGCCGAAATTGCTCCGCACTATTTGGAGCACTAAAAGGAAAAAAAATCACTCTCGTGCAAGAGAAATGAAATGGTTTAAAGTAAAAAAAAAAAAAAAAGATAAAATCGGTAAAGTATGGTAAGTTATATAAAAGTATCTTCTAGAGTATGACAAGTTATATATAAGTACATTCTAGAGTATAATGTATTTGGAATGGATTAGTCTAAAATTTATAAGTACATTTGAATATATTAGTTTACCATGTATGCATGTAAAATATAGAGGTATGGCGCATGACATAAACAATTAATAATAAATAATAATTTAGTAAATAATAAAATATTTTTTTTTACAATAATTCTTAGAATTTGTTTCCGAAAAAAAAAAAAAATCAAAAAAAAAAAAAAAAAAAAAAAACTCCGTTCAGTGCGGAGAACTTCTCCGAGCAATTTGTGCGGGGACTCCCCACACCATTTTGTGTGGGGACCCCCGCACTGTCCCCACACAAAATTGGCGCGGGGATCCTGCACGACTGTGTGGGGACTCCATGCACCAATTTGGACTCCCTGCACTCGGAACTTACTCTTTTTTTTTTTATTTTAAATTATAATTTTTTTATATAAATTGAAGACAAAGTCTGAGGAGCATATGCTCCGCACAGTGCATAGCAACTCCAACAAGTACTCCACACTGTGCAGAGTATTTTGCCCATTTTTCCCCCTTTTGTTTTGATTTAAATTTTTATTTACTAAATTATTAATTTTGAATTGTTTAATAATTGTTTTACTGATTAATCAAATAATTTGATTAATATATTAGCCAATTCTTTTCATCTTAATCAAAGTTGTTCATGTGGAGCATTCTAGATAATACTCCGCATTGTGTGAAGCATATGCATGTTGCTTTTTTTGGCAAATTACATTATTAATTATTAATTGTTTACTCTGTCAGTAAACAAACAATCAATTATCATATTAGACCATAAAAATTCAATTGGACAATTTTATTGTATAAGTAAACTATTCTTTTGTTAATTACGTAAAATTATACTTTTATTTCTTCTTAATCTCATTAGTCATTTTTTTTATTTCAACACTTTACATCTTCGTGATAAAATTCATTTTAACCAAATCTAGCAGTATGTGAAAAATAAGTCGTTTTGTCTAAAATTTGTCCACTGTGCAGATTGCTCCGCATAGTGCGAAGCAACTCCAACAAGTACTCCGCATTTTACTTTGCGGAGTATTTTCTTCCTTTTTTTTATTTAAATTTTTATTTACTAAATTATTAATTTTTAATTGTTTAGTAATTATTTTATTGATTAATCAAATAATTTGATTAATATGTTAGCCATTTTTTTGCTTAATCATAGCAAAGTTGTCCGCACTTAACCAAAAGTGGTAAAGTTACTCCGCACACTGGCAGCATATCTGCGTGTTATTTTTTTTGGCACTTTAAATTATTAATTATTAATTGTATGAAACCAATTGGATAGTTTTATTGTATAACTAAACTATTCTTTTGTTAATTACATAAAATTATACTTTTATTTCTTTTTAATCTTATTAGTCATTTTTTATTTTATTTCAACAGTTTACATCTTAGTATAAAATTCATTTTTAACCAAATCTCGCAGTATCTAAAAAATAATCTCGGGGTCTGAACTACTTTGTCCATTTCTTATTTTGTCTATTTCAATATTCCTACCCGTGAAATTGTTGTCAAATCTTTTCTCAAAAAAGGACAAAAATGACAAGTATTGTTTAGTTTAAATAGTTTCTTATACCACTTCTTTATACTTAACCAATTTACATATATCTTTATCTTTACCTATCAAGCTTTCCTAAAAAAATCAGGTTTAATGTAGTATTTTTTTTTTTTTTTGATTCTTTTACTACAAATGTTTCAAAATAAATTCTTAGTTTTAAATGATACATAATTTTCAATCTTTAATTGTGTTAAAAATCATACATACTGCAGTTCAGCAACACAAAAATGGATGTACCACATAACTTCTTCAAAATTATCGACGTTTCACTAATCATAACATTCATTTGGTAAGTTATATAAAATATAATATCTTCTTTCATTTCATATTTGTATGAATGTTTTATCTACTGCCTATATTTTTTTCATATATTGTAGATGCTTCCTACAGCTTTTGTCAATTGTTGGAGACAAGAATTAGGTGATAAAGTACGATTAACTTCGTATGATGGTATAATTGTAACAATACAATTACAAACAATTGATGGAGAAATATATTTGACTAATGGATGGGAGCAATTTTTTGACCATCATAACTTACAGGATGGTTTTGTTGTAGTATTTGAATATGATAGAAATTCAACGTTCAATATGAGGATATTTGATCATTCTAGATCAGAGATTACATATGGTTCTGATGTTGACGAAGATGAGGCTTTACATCTAGATAATCCTGCATTCGAAGTAACACTAACGCTAAATCAGAACAACCATCGAGAAATTGTAGGCTGTCTTTAATATATCATTCTATATTTACCTTTTTCAGATTATTTTAATCTTAACATCATCCATATTTTTCTGAAGTCTATACCAGGAAGGTTTCCAAGACACCATCTACCGAGATATGTGCGGAATGTTCACCTTCATGATTCTTTACATCACAACTGGGATATCACTGCAAATTCAAGACCAAATAGTGTGATACGTCGACTTACTGTAGGCTGGGCCAATTTTTTGACAGAGAAGGAGCTAGAAATTGGAGATACATGTGTAATTGAATTATTAAATAACGAATCTCCAATGTTCATGGTTTACAAAAAAAAAATCACAACAATAGAACTCTAACTCGTCTGTGAAACTTTGTACACCAGTAATGTTTAATATTTATGTTTATCCATTTCACTTTTTCAGTAATTATCTTAAACAATTGCATACAGATTTTAAATTACACTTTTTCCCTTCTTTACAATTAAAAAATACTACAGTCTTTTTAACTAAAACATAACATTCTCTTATATATTATATATTAATACATATATGGTTACATCAACACACATATATACATAGATTCACTTTCAAGAAGATGTTTTCAAGTAGAATCAGTCTGTGTTTTGTAATAATATCACTTACCATAGGAATATATTTACATAGGAATATAATTATGGAATGGTAAAATGATTAAGTTATTTTAACTTACAGAAGTGGTTTCCACAAACGGTTTTGTCATTTCTATCTAAACTTCTAAATATCAACTTCACCAATTGTATTCGTACTAACCATCACGCAATATTTGACAGCTACACAGCCTAATATGAATAACAAATGATGATTAGTAAACAAAAAAGTAATACAGTGAAAAAAGTTATGTGTAATCAATATTTATATTCAGAAAATATATTTCTGGAAAGAATAACTTCAGAAATCCTTTTTGCAAAGATAAAATTTTGCTAAATCAATATTTCATCATGACAATCAGAAGTCATAAGTTTAGATTTGTTATTAATTTTGTGTTTGTAAAAACAAATATAATCAATAAAGAATTATAACAAACAATTAAGCATATACCTGAAAATTTAATATTTACTGTGAACTAATTCAAGATTTCATGATAGACAACATTTTTTGTACAACAATTATGTGATTTTGTTTTTGACAAAAGGTTTAATACGAACTTTTATATTTTCTCTTGTTTTGACTCAGGACAATGCGACATACAATTGACCATGGGAAAATACAGGTTCTGGAAGATATAAGCCAACAAAATCTAGAGTTTGACCTTGAGATTTGTTAATGGTCATTGCAAAACATGAACGAATTGGAAATTGAGTTTTTTTAAATGGTACAGACTGTTTATCGCCTTCAAGAGGAATAAATGAAATTCTAGGTAAAAATACTTGCTTTCCACGATATTCTCCTATTCCAATTTCAGCCAAGATAACATTCTGCTTAAAGTCACGACAAATAAATCTAATTTCATTGCATAAATCTTCTGCAGGATTGATATTTCTCAGCAACATAACTGGACAATTTTTTTTCAATATGAGTTTATGTGGAGGTATACCGTTTGGAGTTAGACTATTCAAAAAATTTTCAGCAATAAAACCTTCATTTTTATCAATCACTTTATCAAAACTAAAATATGTAATTTTCTCTCCCGGAATTTCTTTAAGCAACATATTGTTTATTAAATCTACATATTCATTTTTTGGGGTTAAAATAATACTATTCATCATAATATGTAGGTTGTTTTCATATGTCTGGAAATTGGGAAACACAATGTCAATTAATTCATTCAATGATTTAAATTCATCTTCGAAATGGATGGTAATATCTTCAGGAAGTGTAATCATTTGGCATGAATGTGTTTTCTCTATTCCATTCCCAAATTTCAGCGAATATTCACAAAATGAAGGATCTAATTTAGCTCTCATATTTTCGGTTAATGCTAGTTGTGTAAAAGAAGGCCATAAATGCGAAAAAACTAAACTTTGCCTTCATTATATCATCTTTTGTTCCTCTTTGTACTACTAGTAAAACTTGTCGAAAATCTCCTCCATACCCAATGACTTTTTCACCAAATGGTAATTAACATTCAGTAATGTCTCTCACATTTTATCTAAAGCCTCAAAAGCATATTTATGAACCATTGGTGTTTAATTCCAGATTATTAGCCTAGACAATGCTAAAAGTTTACCAAGCGCAGACTGTTTACTCACCGAATAGCGCATATCACAACTTACTTCAAGTGAAATTATGAATCTTGAAGGTCCCGTTCTACCAACTGGTAATAGAGATGCAGCCACACCTGATGATGCCGTTGCTAGTGCGATAAGATTTCGAGATCGTACACAAAAAAATAATGCCTTATACAAATATGTTTTTCCAGTGCCTCCAAGACCATCAATAAAAAAACATTCAATTCTTATCATTTAAAACACAATCTAAAATAATATCATAGGCATTTTGTTGTTCTTTATTTAAACTCTCACTATAATGTATGTGTGATTGAAAATTAATATTAGTTGTTTCTTTGGCAATTATGGTTTCAAAGATATCATCATCATTCATAGTTAAATCAAAATCTACCAAACAAAAATCAATTATATTCTTACCAACACCTTCTAAGAAAGAGTTTATACAGTGTAAAGCTTTCATTTCAGCACTTTGTTGTGTGAAACATTTATGTAAATAATTTTCTATCATGAAATTCTTAAATTGATCCCATAAATTTCTTCAATTTGTAGGGCAAAATAAACTCAATAGATTGGGAAATAGTCTCGCAGTGATATAGGCATTTAGTAAGCAACTACCTCAGATAAACACATCTCATAATAGTTATCTCCACTAAGGAGACCATGAGAAAGTGCTGCTTCACAATAGGTAGATAAAACAATACCATTGACTATTTTTAAATCTTCAAAAAATTTTGGCCCTCTAATATGATTTAGCAAAACTCATAAAAAATATCTTTCACCTTCACATGGATTAGCACTGACTATTCTACCAATAACATTTTTACTTTTTCTAGGAGTCCAAATTCGCATGGATGTATCACATACGAAATAGGTTGAAAAATCTTTATACAGTAGAGTTTTTGCCTTTTCATTTGAAATATTGATTGTAAAAAATTTTGTTAACATTGTTCAGTGAACAAAATCTTTATTTATAACCTTTGATAAATCATTTGTCTCCTTGTATGTAACCATTTGAGCATCTTTAGTATGTAACTGTAAAGAGATTACTGTAGGAGATTTATCTAATAAATCAAAACTAAATATCCTCTACATAGTTTCAGGTGGAGATATCCATCTAACTGTTTGGTAGTTTGAAATCTCATCAATGAATTCTTCGTTTGTTTCTTTATTTAAAGTAAAATAAATACGATCATGTTCCTTATATACGTGTTTGTATAGATATTTAACATCTTTAACAGAAGAACACACCTCCACATTAATGTGACAATCATATTTAGCTAAAATGTAAGGATTATACGATACAACCCATATATTATCCAACATACACCATCTTATTTTAACACTTACACCATCATTGCGACGCTCGTAAAGTGGGTAGGAATCATTACCCAAAGAAGTATTTTCAACGTAATCTCTCGGATATTTATTTTTACACACAAAATTCTTTTCCATACAAACATTCTTAGGATTCAAATTCTCACAAGGACCATGCATCATATGTTTTACAACAGTAACACGTAGGTAAGGGTAATTTTTCTTGTCTGGTATTTCTGATGAGACAATTTCATCGACTTGTATAGAGTTTCGGATCTTAGAATTTCGTTTAAACATAAGGAGAAAATGAGCGTGAGGTAATCCTCTTTTCTGAAATTCAATAACATAAACATATGCAGCAATAGGACCCAACAACTTTCTCTTAACCAAATCTGTCTTCAATTCCTCAAACTTGGCACGAAATATCCGTACTAATAAATCTGGCCTATTCTGTATTTCATCACTATGTTTCAATTCACATTTTATTTCAGGCCAATTTGGATTACATGTCATTGTCAAAAACACATCTGGTTTGTCATATCTCTGAACTAAAGACATTGCATCCATATATCTTTTAGTCATGTTCCTAGGACTTCCAATAAAACCAGAAGGCAACACTAATGATTTACCAATTTTATAACCTCTATTCTCACCATTTTGTACACTAACCACAATTCCCCAATATAATTCGGCTCTTATAATCTTTTGTTTATTACGAAAGTACTCTAATCTTGTTATTTCAATTTTCACGTACATATCCACAACATATTACTGTAAAAGTCTGTCAGCATGTGAAAGAATACAATTATTTACACACCTGATTTGAAGCTTGTAACAATAATATTCTCGACATAATACAGTTATTCGTTTTTTCTTTGCCTTCAAAACTATAAGAAGGAAAAAAATTATATCAACAAAAACTTCATTCACTAAATGCAATGAATTACATAAATAAAATAGTTTAAAAAATAGAAATTACTAAAATCGTTTACCATAGTCTTCTACTTCCGATAATTGACCTGCAGAATGGACATGATTAACTTCTAGTAAATTCTGACAAATCCTAGCTTGTGAAACACTTATATTCACCTTTTCAATACCTTCATGCTATCCAGGTTCTCCATACGGAAAAAGTAGCGGATATTAGAGAGGATCATAACAACCATAATAGTATTGAACTTTATATGCATTACCTGAATGCTCATAAATTAATAAATCCCAATCTCTAGTATTTGTAGATGATGGGTCATCGTCAACCCAAACTACAACTACTTGTTCTGATATTGGCAAGTTATATACTCTTTGATCAACAACAGGATTAGACTTTAGTAAAATACAACATGATTCTAAATCACTAACTTCACTTAATGATCGAAAAAACTTTGAATAGGAATTTTTGTTGAGAACATCTATCAACTTTCTTATAGTAAACTCACAAAACTTATTAAAAGTATTCAGTCTATTACAAATTTCATTTTCAGTATTATAGAAGTATAACTGTAAATAAGTTGAATTCTCATTCTTTGGCACAAGCGAGTTTATGAAATGATATACTTGTCATTGAACTCTAAAAGTATATATACATTTATTATTCTTACACAATTTTTTGTCATGCTTAACACCAAATGAAGTAAACACAAAATGATTGTTAAAACTACGAATAACCTTTCTAAAAGCTACAATCTCTTCAGATGTGGAAGTAAATAAATCATACATTTCAGGAGGTATATCATGTAACTGTAATTTGATCTCTCCGTCACAACAACAAAAGCCTTTGCTTTCTTTATAGAATTTTGTAGCACCACAATAACCACAAATTTTAAAAGATGGCAAAACATAAGGTTCATCAGGAATACTTCATTTACAAATTTTTTCTGCATATTCAACACTCACGTTCACGTCGCCTGATTCTCCTCCTCCTAATTCAAAACGTTGATTAGCATCACCTACAAGAAAAAATTCGAAACAAAAAGGAAATTGTAAGAAAAAAAGCATTCCATATAAATAAACTAAACATAAACATAATTATATATAAAAAATGACCAAACAAGAGCTATTTAAAAAAAAAAACTCCAAAAGGTCAAATAGATAATTGTTCTTTGCGAAAGGAGGAGTTTTCGCTAGTAAACAAATAAAACAAATAAAGCATAACAAGATGATAAACTAAAACTATACAAAGGCAAACACTAACAACTTTTTTATAAAGATGTAGAAGTAAATCATACTAAAAACCTTTCCATCATAACGACAAAATCCTCTGCTATAGACTTTTGTAGCGCAAAACATAAGTATTTCCTTATTCAACACTCACACTCTCCCTTATTCAAAATGTTGATTAGCATCATGAAAGGAAGAGAATTAAAAAAATAAGGAAATTATAACGAAATATATAGAGAAAACTATATTATATAAAAAAAGACCGCTAAAAAAAATAAAAAAATTATCCAAATAGTTCGTAGTGATGAATTCATCTCTTCTAAGTGTGTGGAGAGATCACTCTTCCTCCGCACTCTCCACACAGTCTCCGTACAGTACGGAGAGTCTTCGAAAAATTTTTCTACAATAAACTAAAAATTTCTACAGTAAACTAAAAACACATCTCTGCGGAAGAACAAAAAACTATACTAATAACTTTTTTTACTAAAAACATTTCCATTACAACAAAATCATATGCTTTTGTCTAATTTTTTGTAACAGGAGAATTAGAAGATGGCAAAACATAAGTATTTACTTTAACAATTTTTTCTGTACTCACACATATTCCCTTATTCCTTGATTGAAAATGTTGATTAGTAAGAAATTTGAAAAAAACAGGAAATTATAACAAAAAAAAGCATTTGAAAAACTATATTATATAAAAAAACACTACCAAAGAAAAAAAAATATCTTCGAAGAGTTTGCAGAAATGAATTCATCTCTGCGAATTGTGCAGAGAGATCACTCTTTCTCCGCACTCTCCGTATACACTCCGCACGGTGCGGAATTCAAAAAATTTTCTCTGACAATAACAATAACAGATTAAACTAAAAACTGAACATAATTATTATATAAAAAAACAACTACAAAATTAGTTTGTTCAAACTGCCAAAAAAAATTAGTAAGTTGAACTCTCGGCACCTCATTTTTTTTTGACAAAATCTAATCAAAACAAATACAAGCACCCAAAGAAGTATAAACACTACTAAATACAACTTGTTAAGCTGAAGGTTCGTAAACGTCGATCTGCAGAACAAGATTGCACTTTATGCATCAGATTTTTGAGTTGAGGATTCTCAATGCACGTGTGTTTTCTCTTTCTTTCACAAGTTCGTCTATTCTTAAACCAATCACCAACATTTTCTTTTCAGAAATAACATGATTGTGTAAGGATAAGGTGGAGACCATATGTAGAATTTCTACATTATTTGGACTTTTATTTCCTCCATCAAATATGGATCGAAGAGAATCAACCTCTGTACATGTAGGTATCCAACGTTGTTGTTTTTCCATACCTACAGCAAGCTTAAAAGCCAAGAAAAAAAGAGAGAATCAAAGATGAAGTGAGAATATGTGATCCAACAAGAAGAGATTTCACGAAAAAGTAGGAATGAAAATATCAATAAAAAGAATAAAAAGAAAAATAAGGAGTATGGTGGTGGGGTACAATTAGCATGGTTGTTATCATGGTCGAAGCAAAGAATTTTTTTTTATTCACAACAAAAAAAAAAGAGGGAAAAGAGCGTGAACAGTAAAATGGGATTGGTTTACTGTTGTGTCTACAGTGCCATCTCATTCACGTTTTTAATATAAGTTAGATATATATA
>NC_036256.1:14053935-14069556 GCF_002742605.1 Olea europaea var. sylvestris | reverse complement strand
ACATGACCACATAAATAATTGGTCAAAGGTTAATCAAACCAATTTTTCCAACAATCTCTCACATAAATGGAAATTAATGCAATAAATGATGTAGACCTTATAGAGATATTAGATGGAAAGTTATTGCATCTGGATAGATATCTTATGAGTTTGAACCTTCGGGAGTAGAACTGATGCAATATTAAAGAGATCATTATATTTAGTTTTCAATTTTGAAATTTATTCTAGGAAATATAATTAATATTTTGATTTCGTTGATTTCATAATAATTTTTTGCTTTAATTAGGACTAGTTTAAACCCTATATAAAGCGGATCAGAGCAAATCGTACTCTTTTGTTCTATACACTTTCAAATCCAAAATCAAAGAAATTCACCAATTGCTTCCAACCAATTCATACGCCATCAATCCAAAGACTAAACTAACCAATCATTCCATCTAAATAAACATATATTGCCAAACCATACACAAAACCCTATTGTGGATGCTTGTGGGATAATACTTCCTCTCATACTCAGTTAAGGACATTGAGCCCTGAACTAAGTTGAGAAACTCTCTCTCCTTTTGATTGCGGATACTTGTGGGATAATACTTCCTCAAGAATTGTTCCTTGAATTCATTTATGTCCAATTATGTCGGCGAGCCCTTGACATTGATGTTGAGACCTACCAATGCATAGCACATTTCTTAAGCATAAATGTTGAGCAGATAACCTTCCTACTATTTGAGTATTCAATAAGGTCAAAAATTCTTTCTACTCCAGTCAGCCAATCTCCTGCTTCCAATAGGTTGATACCACACTCGAAGGTTGGGGGATGCTGTTTCCTGATAAGTTCTACGACAACCGCAGCAGTAGTCCTGTTGTCCTCCATCGCCGCTGGTACCTACGACTGAGGTGACGACGATTGTGATTGTGTCGGATATTGTGGTGATGTTTGCTGCAGCACTGTTGCTAGGATGAACATACTCATCATAGCTATAAATTGCTGAGCAAACAATGGGTCATTAGGTTGGGGTTGTTGGGACTGTTGGCCATTGTTATTTGCTCTCCTGCCTCGGGTTGCTATAGTTTTAATAAACTATAATAAGATATGCAAAAGGTCAAATGAGGATTTATTTATTTATTTATTTTTAGAAATTTTGTAAAATAAGAATTCTTTGATATATGTTTAACTATAATTTTTTTTTTTAAAATAGAAGTTTTGTAAGATGGTAGTTTTTCAAATTAGACATTTCACCAAAAATTTTCCTTTGATCAGGATTTCTAGAAATGGAAGTTTCATAAGATAGGGATTCTTAAAATAAAGGTTTCAAAAATTAAAAATTCGTAAAAAATTTTGAAGAATGAAGTTTGGAAATCTTTTTAAATTTAGAGTGAGTATGCAATATTGTTTTCATTTTATTGGTTTGAATAACGCTCATCTGAGTAGCTTCCAAGTGAGAAGGGGGTTACAAGTGGACCACTTAAATTCCAAGCTCTCTTTAAATAGTTTAGGTCTTTTTTGACAAAGCCTTCAGTTTTGCAAATGCATAACAAAAAACTCGAACAATAAGCATAAAATGAAAATATTTTATTGTATGATTTTCCTAAATAGAATATTATTTGATCGAGAGACTTTCAAATGTCAACTATTAAAGATATTCCTTAACGTAATTAATAGTCTAAATTTACATAAAATCATAAATTTGTCAATTTCATAACTAGAATTTTTTTGAACTTTAAACATTCATAAATTTACACTATCCAAGGGTTTAGGAAGTTTCCTTAATTAGGTACATATAAGAAAAATTTATACGTAAATAAGCATATTTTCATAAATAAACAAAATTCTAATTTGCTTAAATATAATTTTGTACATATTATTCATATAATAGTGTATAGACATGTTTACTTTTTCATAAACTAGTACATTCTAAACATAGGTAAGCATAATGAACATGATTATAATATAATCGTTATCGTATAATCATAACATTAAATATTAATGCATTTGCATGTTTTTCTACATGATTCAATGGCGTCAGAGCTTGAAAAATGGCATTGCGTGGTGGTGATCTCTCTCTCTCTCTCTCTCTTTTTTTTTTTTTAAATAAAAGAGTCTATAGAAACGTAGATTTGCTATGGTACCATGTTGTAACAATCTAAATTTTTACTTTTTGAATCAGTATACATGTATCTTAAAAGAATATTTTCTTAAATACTAAAAAACATAATGTTTTCTGAAACATGCGAGAATTAAAATTAATTTAAAAAATTACAATAAACATCATTAAAATCTTTAACTACTTAAATTATTCTTCATTTTTCAACCTTGCAAGCACAATCCACCTTCGATCGTCTCGAACCCGCCTTTTTAGTTATCTATAAAATATTTAACATATACGTGTGAGACATAAATCTCAGCAAATGAGTAATAACGAATTTGCATCTCATATTTAAATAAGGAAAATCACAACATAATTTGAACTCCGTGACTATAATTTCCTTGCGTAGCGCTATTGAACTCTGGTCTTTTGAACTTACACATATAGGACCATTATCATAATCATAACTTGCATTTTCGTATCATCTTATTCATAACTTAAATTTCTGTAATTCAAACTTTCCATGTTCGAGTCTTTGAGAGACGGAAAGCTCATGTTTGAAGATTTAAAAGTTAAATTTATTTATGTTAGAAATGATTACCATGCCCTTATTTTTTAATAAAATAAAAACAATGGAAAGTAATATATATATATAAATATATATATATATATATAAAAGGAAAAAAAATAATCAAAATTCCCTATCTTCTCCATTTACTGCCGTTGGATCCCACTTTCTCCTACCCCTTCAACGCACAAAATTGTGACCACGAAAGAAAAGATCAAATTAGGAGAATGCATCGTTGCCATCACCCCAAAATTGCTACCGCCATCAGCCATCACCGTCAATAAAATTATGATAGTGTTTGAACCCCATTTTCATAGAAAAATGAATTTTAGAATGGTAGATTGATGAAAAATACGTGGATGAAAAATAAAGAAATTTCTTTTATTTACCTGTAAAAATATTTTAATGAAAAATGTGTGATTAAATAAAAGAAATAGAAAAATGTATTTTGATAAAAATAATAATCAAACAGGGCCATATAAGTCCCATCACTTGCCGCACAATCAATCACCACTTATTAGGCCCTCGTTTGGTAGCAATTTTTCGCAACAAAAAATCAATTTTTAATTATTATTTTACTATTCCTGCTGTCATTTTTTTACTTCTTTACTCACAGGTGAAATCCACTTTTTTCACTAACGGTTAAAAAATCAATTCTCATAATCACTATCGAACAAGCCTCTAAAGTATGGTCACAAGGTCGTGCAAGTTGGAGATGGACTTCGCTATTTGTATACACTCCGGATGATACTCCCTTCACAAGAGAGGGGGCCCCACACATAAGGGGAGTGTCATCCGAGGGTACAAATAACTTTATTGGTTGCTGATTTTTGGAATGGGATAAGGGCTAAAAGACCTTCTTTTCTTGTCACATTTATTTAACTCTTTATTTATTTTTACTTTTTAAAATGTTTTTTTTTTTTATTTTGAAAAAAACGAATAAAATAAAATAAGGACTTGTAGATCCTGTTCGATATAATTTATTTGGAAATAATGAGTTATTGAATAATCCTTTTTGGAGAATATGTGGTTAAAAAGTAAGTAAACTTTATTGATTTATGTGTAGAATATTTATTGTGTGAATGTGTGATGAAAAATTATTCTGTAACAAATAATTTAAATTTTTAAAGGATGACAAACATGGGCGTAATGAATTAATTCTTAAAACAAAACAAAACAAAAGTTTTAAAAGCTTCAATATTTATTGAGAATAATTTAATTGTAATAAATTGGTGATTATAAAAGATATCCTAACCTTTTTATATAAGCAAAGAAGGAATGAACTCGTAATCCTAACGATATAAAGAAACAATAACGATATAAAAATATTTTCAAGGGACTTTCTAAATAAAAAATTATCTTTATTTTAAAAAGCTAATACTTTAAAAAAAAATAATCAAGAGTGGGTTTGACTCACTCTTTATTCTTAATTAACAATAATTACATTTAAAAAGCCACATATTTCAATATTCATCTTTTTAAACTATTTAAATCATATTTAAATTGATTGATCATTGACATATAATAAATTATGTTAAATAAAATATGGAGAATCCAATAAATGTTTCCGAAAAAATCAACATAAAAAATCAAAATAGAGAATACTGTTGGAGTGTTTAAAAAAATTAACTCTCTAGATTTAAGATGCTCCCTATAATGCAGGAGATGCTGGAAGGAAACAATAAAATTAAAAACCTAAAATAATAGCAAAAGCTAATATTTGACCCCTTCGCCATCCCAATTTTTTTAAAACCATCAAACTAGGAGCTATTTGGATTCCATTTTAATGGGAATTGGAGGAAATATGTATTTTGAATTAGTAATTTTTTAGAGAATGTGTGGTTAAGTAATAAGGAAAAGTTTTTAATTTATATGTAATATTATTTCAGTGAAAAATATGTGATTGAAAATAAGAGAGAAAAATATATTTTTGTAAAAATTGGAGCCCAAACAGCTCATTTTCAAACCATTGTTTATGAAATTTACAACTTTTATTAAAATCTATTTAAAATTGATTTATTTTTAATCAAAAATCAAATATAAACTAAGCCTTTGTTTGAGCCACATTCTTTAAAAAAAATATATTCTTAAACATTGTTTTGACATCATTTCAACTACACATTCTTCAATAAAATAATATTAAACAAAAATCTATTTTTTTAAAATTTTTTAACAACATATTTTTCATCAATACATTATTTAAAAATGTATTTTTATGACACAAATGGACTCAAACAAGGGCTAAGCAACTTGTATCCTATTTATAAGGATTCTCCTACATCAAAAAGGGAAGATTTATACAATACGGAGGTGAAAAAGTATGTTGGAGCCTTCCCATTTGCTAAAAATAGGTGATGTGCGTCATTGTTAGAACGTGTATCGAGAAAGTAAGCCCGAGACAACAAAGTTGAGCTTTGATTTCCATATTTTTAAAACTATTTTTTTTATGGGTAATTAGCACAAAAGGTTCTTAACGTTCAATGTTATTGTGTAAAACTTTTATACCTTTCATTTTTTGACATTTTCGTCCTTATTTCAACGTTTTTCATTACAGAAAATGTCATTTTCACTATTTTTTAAATGTAGGCATGTGTAGATGAAAGTGAGGACTTTTTGGTGATATGGTAGTCCAGCAGTTTGGATGGTAGTTTGCTGGAGTTTTTTAGCTTCTAAGGTGGTTGACCCATTTGGAAAAGAAGAGAAGAGAGTGAGGTTTTTTTTTTTTAATTTATATATTTTTAATATTTTAATAAGACATAATAGCAAAAAAAAAACCCATACCTTTGACACTTATTGTGGAAAATGTCCTTATATATATATATATTTTTTTTTTGCATTTTCATTCCTATTTCCACGTTTCATTGCGGAAAATATTATTTTCACCAATTTGAAACGTATGAACATTTTGCACAGTATAGGTCAAACGTATGAACATTTTGTGCTATTAAGCTTTTAATAATTATTTGAACTCATTTGTACTTTTTAAAACATTTAGGAGTAAGATTGTAATTTATTCTTTATTTTTCTTTTCTTTCTTTTTTTGTTTTATTTAAATGGGAGGGTATTTTGGTCATTTTACATTAAAAAAATGGTGAAAATGACGTTTTCTGAGATGAAACGTTGAAATAAGGGTGAAAATGTTAAAAAATGAAAAGTATGAACATTTTACACAATAACATTGAAAGATATCGACATTTTGTGCTAATTACCTATTTTTCTATCATTTTTAATTACACAATAATGTAATATTCTACGCATAAACTCTTTTTTTTTTTTTTGCGCTTTTTAACCACGTATTCTTGTAGAAAATACTATTCAAAACTAATTTCATTCTTTCATTCTTTACTTTTTTTTTCGTTTTTGGAAAAGAATGGCCACCAAATAGGGACTTATATTCATTTTAAGTATAAAAAAAAAAAAAAAAAAACTACTTTTGAGTTAAAAAAGTTACTTTTAAATTATTTACATGTTTTCAACCTTCATCGGCTTTGGCTTTGAAATATTATTTATTTCAAATTTGCATTTATGCCCTATTTTGGTCATATTAAAATTACAACTCATTTTTCTCTCTCTTTTTATCAAAAGCATATTTTTCAATAAAATAATATAACACGTGATCCCAACTCGTTTTCCTTTATTTCTTAACCACGCATTCTTCATAAATATAAAAAATAAAAAAAATCCCACCATTAAAACTTCAAATAATCAGGGTAATGGTTTTCAATAAATTTGCTCCAAAACATTTTAATGAGTGGTTTATCCAATTGGGACTTTTAAATACTTCTATGAATTTTTTAAGTGGGTGACTTTTGTGAATTTTATGGATTATTAAGTAACTTGTATGGGTTTGTTAAGAATTATTAAAATCTTCCATGGATTTCTTTTAACTTTGATTAACGATTTTAAGGATTTTTTCTCTTGCAAATTCACCACATACTTGAGAAACTATAATCCTTCTTACTATCTAATTAATATTTTCGAGAACCGTGATGTTCATATAATTTTATCGGTTAAAGTCACTAGCCATGGCCTAGTCATTCAATTTTGACTCAAATAAAATAATAATACCTTTTACATCAATTTCTAAGAATATAACCGATCATTTTTCACGAAATTAAAATAAATTCTAAGGACAAAAATTGTTCCAAAAAAAGAAAGAGAGGATAGATTGATTACATGAAATTCTTTTTGAATCAATTACATATAATTTCAATTCAAAAGTAATTATACGTATAGAATAATTAGAAATTAATTACAATAAATTAATTGAAGAGAAGTGAAAAAAAATTATAGAATTGAAATAAAAAAGAAAATTTTTTCGGCTCTAAAATTTCACAAATCTCAGAGAAATCTCAAAGTATATGAGAAATTTTCTTTGAAATTTGCTATTTATATTTTTACCAAAAAGTCCAATAAATAGAGAATTTTCTTAAAGTCGCGATTTATTTGAACACCTCATAATTTATAGAGACTTTTGAAAAATTTCGATTGAATACTCTATAACTTTTAGGGACTTTGAAAAGTCCTCAGACATCCCAATTGTATACACCTAAACTTTTAGAGAATTTTTAAAAGTTTCAAATACACCTCAACTATTTAAGCCCCTGTTTGGTAGGAATTAAAATCAGATTTTTAGTAAATTTTGATAAAAATTAATAAAATTTGTGATTGAAATGTTAAATTGATAAAATATGTGATTGAAATAAATTGTGGAATTTTACTTAAATTAAAATTTAGATTTTAATCGACACTAAGTGGAGACTTTATCTTCAAAATTACTTAAAAATTACAAACGAATACAGCCCCCTGGGCTTTAGCGAAACGTGCAACCAAATTTTCAAATATTTTTATTTTCTTCACTTTAGTCCTGAGCCCCGTCTTTCCTGTCTTCCTCACACACAAACCCTAGCTTTCGCAAAGCAGCAATCTGTGTTCGCTTAGCAACAATGCTTACAGGTGACATACCACCGAACCAGACTATATACATAAAGAACTTAAATGAGAAAGTCAAGAAAGAAGGTTATTTTTTTCACCGTTTTGCTATTTTAGCTTGTTATTTTACTCCATATTTTCATAGTTAGTGTTATAAAGTTTTAGAATTTTTATGAACGTAATTGGTCAGATATTTTTTATCAATACTTTGGTTAAGCTTTAGTTTCATATATTGTTTTTGGCTTTTATTCCCTGTAATGGGATTTCTCGCCTTCATTGCAATTTTACTGTCGGCGTTGTACCGGTAACTATGAGTGTTTATTTTTTTCGTTGTAAAGTTCTGGATTTTGGGCTGTGAAAGTTTTGTATCAAATCTTGGGGGGTAAAATGTTATATGTGTTCCTGGCTATTATAATTTAAAATTCATTACTTGGGGTTTGTATCAGCTTGAATGAGGTGCAACTGAAGCTTCTGGGTTTCGTGTATGACTTATGATTCTCAGGTGTAATTGCTATTTCATTTGATTAAGAATGATAATTTCTCCTTCCTGCATTTTCTCATCGAGTGGATAGAGTTTCATGTTTTTCCGGCACTTTTGTTTTAGATGTGGAATTGGCCTCTTGGATTCTCACACAAACCACCAAACTCTACTTAACTGCGAGATCCTATGACCAAAAAATACTGATCTAGAGCTCGAAGCCTTTTCTATTAAACTGAAGCAACATACTCCAAATGGCAGCAAAAAGTGCCTTTTTTTTTGTGCGCAGACTTTGCTAATTGTTTATCTCCATATAGAAAACACAATGGTAGGCCAACTTTTTAAGCCATATAGTTTATTTCCTATCCAAATTGGAGTGGAGTAATTAGGTCAACCTAAATTCGTATTTTACCCATCTAAATGATCAACTGAGACTATATAACCACTTCAACTCCCAAAGAAATGGATCCAGCCATACCCTGAAATTTGTTTCCCAACCTCCAGCAACCGATCTTAAACCTATATTAGTAGTGAATTAATGTCAGTGCTGAGGAATCCTTGCTGCCTTCAATATGAGCGTGGTTCAATTAATAATGCTTCAGGATACACTTCCAATATTAAGCAAAAGTTTCATGCAGTTGGATTTTTAAATCTCTAAGTTGCTCACTGTTATGGGTTCTCTTTTTTACGGCAATCATGCAAGCATGTCAGGGCAGTTTCCAGAGTTAGTTTCACATCAAAAAGTTTTCCTGACAAGGCACCAAAAGGGAGAGCTAATTGAAAAAAAAAATGTATCCGAGCAACAGGGAGGTGACCGTCTTCAAAACAGAATGAAAGTCATTTTTGTAGGCCCCTAGCATAATCATAAACAAAACCATAGCAATCTATTAAACATTTGAGGCAGATTGAGAATCTTGAACCAAATTATAAAAGTTCAAATTTCAAAAACAATAACCCTAAAGAAGATAGAAGAAAATCATCATAACTAAGCCATGAAAAATCCACCAAACAAATTCACACACAAACCTCAAACCAAGTAAACTTAAATGAATCATCTGTCGGGGCAACGCCTTTCTTGTGCAAGGCAGCAGTAGCATCAGCATCCATGACTACAGTACCACCAGCTTGCTGAGAAAATTAGATTTGCAAACCCAAAAAAATGTTAGCAAGCACCAGTCGCAGATTAAGAGCACGTTTGTCTTGATTTATAAATAAATTAAACTAACCCAAGCTTCTTTCTAAACTACTTTATCCCCAAAATTATTTAGTTATTCATAAAATTTTAAAACTTATCCAATAATCCTGTTAGTCTCATCTAAAGTTTGTAGGACCAAATATTTTAGCTTCATACATCAAGGATAACACTGGGTGAATAACTCCGGATATCGCTCCTGGGCCTCGTTCCCTATAAACTTGGAGTGTGACTATGCTAAATAAAAGATAAAAATGAAGAAACACAAATCCAGTTACCTTATTCTGCGCACTCCTTGATCTTTCCCTTGCCTTATCCATAGCTATATTGAAGCCTTCAATGTCAACAGCCAAGCCTCTTTCTTCTGCCATCAACTGTCAAAGAGAGATGTCAGTCAAACTATCATATAAGTTAGTATGCTTGCGTGTAAGTAATGATGATACATTCACCTGAGTTAGGTCCAATGGAAAGCCATAAGTATCCCATAAATCAAATGCATCCTGCAATCAAGTCATCTATGAGAGTAAGAAACAGAGAGAAACCAAATTGGCTCTTCAAAAACTATCTGATTCAGCCCCAATGACTCTTCACTAACAATTAGCCTATTACGGATAATTTTAACAACTATGGGTGTGAAAACACTCAAAAGTTCAATAATATGGAGCATAAGTATACACAGAATCTAGAATCTGCAATAAAATTTTGACAAGTTTGTCGAAAGGCAATTATTCAAAATACATATATTACATCATTAAAAAAATACTAAGCCCCTGTTTGGTAGGAATTAAAATCAGATTTTTAGTAAATTTTGATAAAAATTAATAAAATTTGTGATTGAAATGTTAAATTGATAAAATATGTGATTGAAATAAATTGTGGAATTTTACTTAAATTAAAATTTAGATTTTAATCGACACTAAGTGGAGACTTTATCTTCAAAATTACTTAAAAATTACAAACGAATACAGCCCCCTGGGCTTTAGCGAAACGTGCAACCAAATTTTCAAATATTTTTATTTTCTTCACTTTAGTCCTGAGCCCCGTCTTTCCTGTCTTCCTCACACACAAACCCTAGCTTTCGCAAAGCAGCAATCTGTGTTCGCTTAGCAACAATGCTTACAGGTGACATACCACCGAACCAGACTATATACATAAAGAACTTAAATGAGAAAGTCAAGAAAGAAGGTTATTTTTTTCACCGTTTTGCTATTTTAGCTTGTTATTTTACTCCATATTTTCATAGTTAGTGTTATAAAGTTTTAGAATTTTTATGAACGTAATTGGTCAGATATTTTTTATCAATACTTTGGTTAAGCTTTAGTTTCATATATTGTTTTTGGCTTTTATTCCCTGTAATGGGATTTCTCGCCTTCATTGCAATTTTACTGTCGGCGTTGTACCGGTAACTATGAGTGTTTATTTTTTTCGTTGTAAAGTTCTGGATTTTGGGCTGTGAAAGTTTTGTATCAAATCTTGGGGGGTAAAATGTTATATGTGTTCCTGGCTATTATAATTTAAAATTCATTACTTGGGGTTTGTATCAGCTTGAATGAGGTGCAACTGAAGCTTCTGGGTTTCGTGTATGACTTATGATTCTCAGGTGTAATTGCTATTTCATTTGATTAAGAATGATAATTTCTCCTTCCTGCATTTTCTCATCGAGTGGATAGAGTTTCATGTTTTTCCGGCACTTTTGTTTTAGATGTGGAATTGGCCTCTTGGAAGTTGTATTGGAAAACTCACTTTCAAAATCAGGATCATGATTTTCTGGTTTCCATCCCAAGGCCCAAAATTGGAAATTCCTTGCCGCCAAACACAATATCGGTAAACCATCATTCAGAAGCATAGCGATGGGGTAGCTTGAACTAATAGAAATTTCAATCTATCTGTCAAATTACTATTTATAAATAATGGTCTGATCCTTATGGTCACACATACAACTGATAAATTATCTTGTTTTACCGTGAGATCAAGCTAGTGTGAGGCCTTTCTGGAACATGACACAGGGTTCATGGAAATGAAATGTAATTTTGATAATAGCATTATATCATCTTCTTTAGATCATCTCTTACCATTTTGATTTTGCATTTTATTACCTTTGTGTGCTATTTTATGTTTTTATTCTTTATGCACAGGGCTCGAAGTTTTTTTAGATATGTTGGTATAAGTTCTATCGCATATGTATGCATGAAATGGATACATGTCTATTGTAAATTAACTTTTTTAGGAGGCAGATTCACATGCTTTAAATTAGAGCATTTTGTCAAGATGATAATTGCATTTATGTTTTTTTTTCTTCTTTATATTTGTGATTTAACCTTTTCCTTAAACCTTTTCCATCATCTCTTTCTAGAACCTCTTTCCTTTAATTATTTAGAAATTGCTATCTCTCTGGGCATTTAGTCAATTTAGAGATAGGTAAGTCTTCAAAATTGGTAGGCTTTCTTTCATCTTATAACATTTTAGACATGCTCGTGCTTGGTGGGTTTGGCATTCCCCTTTCTCACTTGTGACAATCTTGATAAGGATGTTTGATGTCTACTTTATTTGTTGCCCCAGCAGATCAAGTCAGTTGATGTCTGTTCCATATATCTAAGTGTAATGATTTTGAGGTTGATTTTCTTTCTTGTCTTTAATATGTTGTACAGAGTTGAAGAGATCTCTTTATGCCTTGTTCTCACAGTATGGGAGAATTGTGGACATTGTTGCACTGAAAACTCCCAAGCTTCGAGGACAGGCTTGGGTTGTATTTAGTGAAGTGACAGCTGCAAGCAATGCAGTGCGACAAATGCAAAACTTCCCATTTTATGATAAACCAATGGTGGGTACAATGAGTTGCACCATATCTATGCATGTACTGGATACATGTTTATTGTAAGTTAACTTTGTTAGGAGATAGTTCCACTTGCTATCTATATAAGTACGTCTGTTCTTCTTCCCTTTTCCCTCTTTGGGTTCTTGATACAAGTTAAAGAGAATTCATTGATTTTCCTGTTCATTGCTTGTTGTACAGTCTTTATTAACCTAAGGGTTTGTTTGAGCCTCATTTTTTTAGGAGAATAGATTTTGTAATAGTGATTTCTTGGAACATAAGTGGTTAAAATATAAGGAAAATTTTTGGGTTTACATGTAAAATTATTTTATTAAGAGAATGTGTGGTTGAAAATGAGTTAGATAAAAAATGAGTTTTTAAAGAATTGGGCTCGAATAGGGGCTAAAGGTGTTGATCATTTTCGATCGAATTCAAATTTCATTTCTATTATTCCATTTTGGTCTGCCTTCCGACCTATAAAAAAAAACCAGATGGGAAAGAAAAAGAGGATCCAGCCTGTTGGCCGAATTCTTTTCTCTGTGGAGAAACCATGTATTCATGTTTAATTCAGTATCTATATGAAATTAATTTTAGGTCTGTAGTTGGCATGATTAAAAATTTACTTGTCATTTTATTTGTTGCATTAGTACTTTGTGTGTTCGACTTCATATTATCGTCATTCCTTATGCTTCACTAGACTGATTCTGATGACACTTGCATACATGATACATGAAAGATTCAGTGTATAAAAGTCGCTTCTTTCTCAAAAAGATGCCAGCTGGATTCTTTACGTGGAGTTTGTGGCATGTTTTTTAATTATAATTTCATAAGCGTTTCTCCATGTTGTGCCTGCTTACTTCTGACTTCTCATTGTTGACATATATGTGCTCTGGAGTTACATTTCTTAGACTAAAATTTGTATTTATGAGTTTCTAATATTATTATTATTATTTATTTATTTATTTTTATTTTTTAATTTTCGTGATGGCAGCGAATACAATATTCCAAAACAAAATCAGATTGCATTGCTAAAGCAGAGGGTACCTATGACAAGAAAAAGAAGCAAGAGGAAAAAGGTCAAATTATCTCCATCTTACTCATTCTGTTCCTCCCTTTCTTCCTTTCTTTTAGTTATTCTTTTCAAAGGGGTGTGCATATTTTATATGTATAATGGTTCAGTTACCTGGTTATAAGGTTTTGAACATTTGATATTCATTTAACAAAAGTATACACATTAATATACATGCAAAATGACTCATTTGCCCCCATAAGACTTGGTAGTTTGATGCTGCTGATGACTTTTGAAGTGCTTGAAATTTTCGAGACCAGAGATAGGTATGATAAGACATTTTTGGTCAGTTCTTTAGATGTGGGACATTAATTCTGAGTCTAGTGGGCTATTCAAGCCCAGTGATCGCCAAAGAGAATCCGATTTGATGGCATTTGATGTACTTGAGGTTGCTTGAGACTCTCACAAATTTGGAAAGTTGATGCATGTGACAGCCCGAATTTTTGACTATTTGAGAGTTATTAAATAAAACTTAATTCTTTCATAAGAACTGAAATAAGAATATGAAATAATTTTATTTTTCTTCAATAAGTAAATAAATTTTGGCTTTATCATGTAGATGTGAAGAATGAGAGAAAGAAAATAATTCTAACATAACAACTAAATTTGAAATTCAAAGTTGTGTTTTAAACACAACTCAATTTATTAATCCTAGCCCCATTGGCATCTCCACGTTTACTGCCTCGAACCATTAATTGCCTGAAAGAGGGAATTATCATAGAGTGAAATTTATAAAATCTCAATAAGTACGCCATGAATTATTATTGTGTATAACTTAAAGGTGCATAATAATCATAATCAACATAATGGAGACATAATAATTTTACCGAACATAGGTGATAAGAATTCTTATGTGTAGCGCTACTAAACTCTGGTCCCCTTAACATAATCATAATCATATCATAACATATGAGACCCATAATAATTTTCTTGAAATTCATAACATAACAATAATTCAACATAAGCAGCGTACTTGCAGTGAAATTTGAAAGAAAGAGTAATAGAGACTTGATCCCTCTACAATTTCCACCTTGGCTTATGAATGTGTATGTGTGTATTATTTGGACTAAAAAAAATATACTAGTGAGTGGTAGTATGTGAATGTGAATAAGAGGATTAAATAGGACAAGATTAGGCATGCATCTTTAAGGAAAAATTCATGATGGTGTAATTTGCTCCTTGAAATTTGTGCAATGAGCAAGAATTTCTCTATCATTCCTACATTTATGCATTCACACTACACATTACCTTATGTTTGGTCAATCAAGCATAAATCAAGAATTTTCTATGTAAGTGTTTGACCAATAATTTAATCAAAAACATGTGGGAATTAGCACTTATGGTAAGTTTGCTACAAGATCTTAAAAGGTGGATTAACCCTCAAATGAGCCCTAAATTCTTTAATTTTGATAATTAGACCCGGAAATTCGGGTGCGGGTATTATAATGCATTTTTTTTCATTTTGAAGTATTTCTAGACACTTTCTTCATCATTTTGGGAAGTTTGAATCTGTTCTCCATTTCTTTTTTTGTCACAATATTTCGCCATATTTCTATGCTTGAAATTCAACATACCTTGTGTATACTTGAATAGTTTTACATGGGTGGCAAATGTGGTTACACTTTCCAACATAAAAACCATCACAATGACATTGCATTTTCTTGAAACTATGTTTCTCGGACTTTGGTTATGGGTCCAACGGGGTTATAGGTCTCAATGTCAGACATGCAAATTGTCATGCAATTAGAAAATGTCGACTTTGGATACGGGTAAGGGGCATATGTTTCATAACAAGTGTAAGCTACTTCTGTAATAAACAAAACTTGTTTACATAAATTTTGCAAGCATCAAGATAGAATATACATTATACCAATAGAAAATGATATCAGACAAGACATAAATTGTTCAATTAGTGAACTAGTGCTTGGGACATGTATGAAGCTTTGAGAGTTGCCATTTTTTAAAAGACGAACTCGTGTTGTGTGGATATGGGTACAAATCATTGACAGTATAGCCTTAAAATGAAGAAGAAATCCGCAATCAATGGAAAAATTGTCGTGCCTGTATGTGGACAGCTGTTTGTTTAAATTATGCTAATCAAATACATGTGATGTCTATGAATTTATCTTTTCCTGGAATATAGAGTAATAATCTACTAATTAGAAAAGTTTAGACGTTGCAGACTTGTGAAGCTCCAATTCTTTTACGAAATTTCTTTCTTTCCGGGGGTGTGCATTATACGTGTGCTGTTGAAGCTTTGGTGAAATTGTTCACTGAGACATATTGGTTTTGCCATCTCACTTTGCACATGTGATATATTAACTTAAAAATCTTATAATATATATATATTTTTGGCATCCAGTTGAAAGAAAGACACGTGGCAGAGAAGGTCCACAAACTACCACCAGTAATGGTCCTACAGCTGACACCAATGGAGGCCCACCTGTAAGTTCGCTGCATTTGATTTATCTCATTTACAACCCCCC
>NC_036256.1:14023049-14053705 GCF_002742605.1 Olea europaea var. sylvestris | reverse complement strand
CCCCCCCTTTCTACTGCTTAAAAGTGTTGGGCTCGTACAAAAATATTGTCCATCTTATGGCTGAAGCAAATGAAGCGACTTTGTGTCAAAGCTATTAATGAAATTGGTGAAAAAGTCCATGAGAAACTCATTTGGCCAGTGTTTGCCATGTAGATCTTCCACTATATCGCATTTGAATGCTTTCAATATTTTGTCGTGGGTTGCTGTAAATTGTATTGGTCATTCCTTGATTTCTTGATAAGATGGTTCTCTTTGTATTTATGCAGTCTGCTACAACTAGTTTTTCTTTTTACCAACCCCTATTCAATATTCAGTTTTGCATACCTGAAAACTGAATATTGAGCTCCCGTTTGGCCCCCATTTTTGGTAATGAAAATGGGAGGAATAGTGCTTTATTTAATGGGAATCAAACAGGGGCTGAATATGGCTTGGTAATATGAAAAAATAGTTGTTTATTGGGGCTTTTGTCTTAATTGAGCCTCACTGAAATTGTGGGAAACATTAATAACGGGGTCAGTGATCGATTTAGTTTTCAATTAGGAAAGTTAATATGGAGTAAATTGACTAGTTACTGTATAGAGCTTGGATTAATGTATGAAATAAGAAATGAAGTAGATATGGTTCTTTCAATTGGTGCATTATATGTATTTTAATAAATTTTGGTGCCACATTATGTATATTGAATATTAGCTGTTCTTTTATATGTAAGCTAACAATATTGACCTACTTCTCATCCCTGTGCACCTGCTCGAGTGCCCCATCCTTGTCAGCAACTCCATCCAAAATTAACCTCCTCTCTCACCACAGCAACGTTCACATACACGTACAAATACACACACACACATTCCTAGCTGACCAAAATCCTTTAAATGTTGATATTAATTTACTGTTGGTAGTGGTTAGGAATTTTCATTTTTTTTTTTTGGGTGAATAAAAATGATTTTTCTGTATCTCATTCTAAATTTCCTTTTGGCTATAACATCTCATTTTTATTCTACTAATTCATTTTTGTAAAAAATGTTTGCAGGCTTCAACTTGGCAAGCAAAGTCGGGTGCACAAGAAGCAGCTGCAGAGCCAAACAACATACTCTTTATACAAAATTTACCATACGAGACAACCTGTATGATGTTGGAAGTTCTTTTCAAACAATACCCTGGCTTTAGAGAAGTTCGAATGATCGAAGCAAAGCCAGGCATCGCCTTCGTAGAATTTGAAGATGATATGCAGTCGTCAGTAGCCATGCAGGCACTTCAAGGCTTCAAAATCACTCCCCAGAATCCCATGGCCATTACCTATGCCAAAAAGTGAGCAACCTACTTTGTCGGCCTAGTGCTGCATTTCTGTTCTGCTTATCGCGATGAGGAACTGTTAACCCTCGAGACTTGGAATTTTGTGTTAAGTAGATTTATGATGGTAGAAGTGGATCCTTGTCTGGTTTCATACGTACTTTTGAACATCTACATGATAGTATCTGCTTTATTGCATATGCGGGGAAGTAGACTGAGCTGTACATCTACTATGAGCAGATTGAAGCTTGCTTGCTTTGTTATTTCTGGTGAATGTTCACTTTCTAGAAGCACATTTCATTATCTACCATACAAATAATATGCATGTAATTGTTTGCTGCCCGTTCATTAAAATCACAAGGCATGTTTGACTTGCTGACGGGACAACATATGAATATTAATGTTGTCCAGGACAGTCCTATTTCGCCTTGTTAAATATGTCTAAAAGTTTAAGGATGTTGGTGCCACCAGTGTACTGGTCAAAACCATCTTTTGTTTTTACTGTTGGTGTTCTTGCTCGATGTTGGCATGTTCATCAGATGTGTTTTGTACGCCTTAAATCTCAAGAAACATTTACAATAAGATCGTGTATGGAATATTAAAATAACGGTTGGCCCTATTGCATTTCATTTTGATGAAATTAAATTAAAGTTCTCTCTCCTAATATAATTACACGATCTTCAATAAAATAATATTACATATACTACAATTAAAAAAGAAAAGAAAAACTATTCCACCATTATAATCACCAAGTCAAGTTTAACATGTAATTTTCTTTTATGATTTAAATTGATTGAAGTTTTGCTTGGATTAGAATGATATCTTTAATTTTCATGTTTGATAATGTTACATTGATGGAATTATTACTTGAACTGATTCAATCTTCCAAACTTTGAACTCTTATTATTATTATTATTACCACAATTTTCATTTGTTACACCACATTATTATTATTATTATTATTATTATTATTATTATTATTATTATTTCAAATAAAAAATAAAAAGAAATAAATCACTTTTTTTTAATTATTTATTTGAAATTTATTTGTATTTTTTGAAAAATTTGGGAGCATAATTGCGATTTGTTCTTTATTTTCTTTTTCTTTATTTTTGTTTATTTTAAGAGGTGTGTATACTTGTCGTTTTATAACTTTTAATTGAGAAAATGAATGAAAATAATGATTTTCGCAATTAAATGTAAATATAAGGTTGAAAATATCAAAAAATGAAAGGTAATCACGTTTTGCACAATAATATTGAAACGTATGGACATTTTGTGCTAATTACATTTTTAATAATTTATTTGAACTTATTCGCACTTTTTAAAAACTTTGAGAGTATGATTGCAATTTATTATTTAATTCTTTTTTAATTTTTTTGTTTTATTTGAATTGGAAGGTAGGTGTAAAACAACTTTCTTTAAAGAACTCAGCAGGAGAAGAGGTGTCTTCTCACAAAAGGGTATTTGTCATTTTACATGAAAAATTGGATGAAAAAATAGGGATGAAGATGTCAAAAAATAAAATATATGGACGATTTCCATAATATAATTGAAAAGTAAGACATTTTGTACTTATTACCCAACCAATAATCTATAACATTTTCCTAGATATTTTTGCTTCCACTGTAAAATGCTTAATGGAGACTCCCACACTGAAGCCCCCCAACCCGCTGCTGAGCAATATTCTGGTGCGCCTCCCCTCCTTCGGTGCTCTTGTTCACCTTGCTTGCTTGGCTTACAAGTTACATCATCACAGTCAACGGCCGATCTTGTGAATCCCTTGACTTCTAACATTCCACTAAAGCCTTGTGCTACACGTGACACGTCGGGTACACGTACCTCACACAAGGGGGCCCACACTTTTTTTTTATTGGGTGTGGGCTCCTCCCTCATATGAGAGGCTTGTATACCGACATGCGGATGTACAAATAGCAAAATTCTAAATCCCAACATCAACTGCCTCCGCAAACATTACCGTCGTTCCTTCCTTCTACCTCGAAACCTACTATTCCTCCATTTTCCTAAACCTAATTGCCCAAGGCTTTCCATCACTAAATTCGAAGTCTCTCTGCATTGGGGTGTTACAGGAGAAGAAATCATTGCATTAAAGGAGCATTTAATTGTTTTTTTTTTTTATGAAAAATATTTTCCTATTTTTGATCACATATTCATAATTTTCTTAAAAACAAGGAAAATATTTTCTTTAAAGAGAGCAGGTTTCTATTTTTCAGGTAATTCCCTCTCTCATCTACCTCATCCCTCTCTCATTTGTTCACCAATAAAAAAATTGACAAATATAGTATTTTCTAGGTTAAAAATTAAATCAATCAAATACATTTAATCGACAATTTCTATGCAAATAAGTTCATTGCTTAGAATTTATTTTCCTTACATGTAAATTCTATACTTACAATCAAATACATTCTAAAAGAAATCGAAGTGTTTAATTCCGTTGGAATTTCGTTGAAGAAATCGTCTCGAATGTTTATACGATTCAAGAATTAGACATTTGGTATCGTGTTTTCAAGTACTGCTGGACTGGATCAGCCGACGAAGTTGGAGGAGTTCACTTTGGAAGTTTACAAAACCCTAAATGCCTGCATGGGAGTTTTTTCAGCAGCTTTGACCTATTTTGGGTAGCACCATTTATGAGAGGTTAAGAAAATCGGTGCTTGCTACTTTTTTTTACCACAAATTTTGTATGATTATGTAATTTTGACCAGTTCTCTCAACCCACCAAATCAACGAGTTTTGATTGTTTCTCATATTTTCTATAAAATAATTATTTCCAATCAACATATTTCCTTCAAAACTAACTTGTAAATAAAAATATTTATAAGTAAAAAAAAAATTTTTAATTAAAAAATTACTTATAAGTACAAAATAATAACACTACGATTGAGACAAAAATTCATTTACAAAACATAAAAAAAATTACTTATAAGTAGAAAAATTCACTTCAAATTATTTAAAATTTTAAAATTACTTATAAATAAACAAAATATTAGCTTAAAATTTTTAAGTAATTATTTAACTTTATTTAAAATTTTAAGTTAAATATTAACTTACATGCCAAAAAAAAAAAAATTATCTATAAATAAAATATCGATTATTAGTGAAAAAATTTCAAATAAGAAATTATAAACTAAAATTTTATGAACATATATGTAATTTTTTCTTCTTTTCAAGGACATTTAGAATCGGTGGATAATAAATCCCTAATTATAAGTTAGACAATTTTGAAAATCACTATTAAAACCACTTAGAATCAATCTGCCCTTAAACGCTCAAAATCAATATTTTAAAAAAGGTTCATAATGGGTGTGTCGAAACTCCCAAGCAAGCCCCTAAAACATGGCGGTTTCTTTGTTGTTCATACTGAATCATCCAACAATACGTACATTTTCGCCTCTTCGCTTCAACTATTCAATGCTTATACATTGATTATATCGAGCGAAGTTGATGGTTTTGATTCATCATCTCCATCTATTCATGAAGTCATCTTCCAAAAAGAAAAAGTGGTTTTCAGAGTCAATGAAAATGAACTGTTCTTGAATGGTGATTCTGTGAGTAAATGCTCTGTTCTAAGCTATAAGCATGAATTGAAAAATAAAAAATAAAAAATGCAGAGCCATTAATTAGAGAACAGCCATTGAAACCTTGAATTACGTTCAAAAGGAATATAAACAATGTGAAATATCCGCCTGTATGCTTTAAGAATCAGTGTAAGTATGTGGCCACTGGAGCCAAGAATTATGGTTTGAGCATTGGGGGTCGGTTTTAAAAAGGGAATCCAAAACGGGATAAGCCTTTTGAAATTTACGCGATTGAGGCCAATAGTACTTCCCATGATGAGTATATATGCAAGACTTTGTTACTTGTAAAATCTTTTTTACTCTTTTGTTGACAGCTGATGAGAAGTGACATGTATTTTGATCATTAATTTATCTGTCAACAGAGATGTAAACATTTTCTGTAAAGTGGTTCGAGAAAGGGTTACCCTTTTGCCTTTGGTTGTGTTTCATGCACATAATGATTTACATACAGATGATGTGATGATATATGATTGAGTCGGAATTTCTTCAACCAAATAATAATAAAAAAAATTATCCAATCTCTTTTCAACACCTCATCTGTATGTAAACCATTATATACAAGTAATATTATTCTTTTTCCTTGGAACTTGCTACATGTAAGGGGCAAAGGGAGTGTATAGGGCACTTTTGCCCTATATAAATATCATAACTCTTTTGCCTTGTGAACATTGGATAAGGAACAAAACATTGTTTTTTGAGAAAAATCGAGAGGCTAGGATGAGGAATGAGTTCAAAGTACGGAAAGAATCAAGCTGTTCTGTCCTATCCTCGAGTAATTTTGAGTGTGTGAATAATAAGATTCAGGGATTCAATTTCGCAGTGTTGTGAAAGAGGGGGATAACGTGGTGGTGAAGATGGACGTGGAAGGGACAGAGTTCCACTTGGTTCCAAGATTGGTTGAGACAGGAGCTCTTTGTTTGATCAATGGGATGTTTCTTGAATTCCATTACAAGTGATGGCAGAGATGTTGCCGGGAAAAGAGGAGTCCCAAGTATCAAAACACACATGTTCAATGCTTGGAATTGTTTTCGCGTGTCAGAGAGAACGGAGTTCCTGTGCACCAGTGGTGGTGAAGGTAACACACGTTCTTGGAAGTATTCATCTTTTTCAGTCGATAGGATTTGTCACTCTTCGACGCCACTAATAGTACATACTCCATTAGATGCTGGTATTATGTCTTCTGAAACTATTATTCGTCAGTGATTGCATACGAACATTATGTCAAATGCTAAATTGTATTCTCGCAATGGAAAAATCCTTCAATTGGAAAAGAAACCCCTTTCTTGAAAACAAACAAGCCGTAACAATTGAAATCAGACCAGTGCCTTTGAGGTTCTATAGATGAACAATGCTTTGAGTGTCTAGTGTGCATCCCATATGGAAATAAACTAACAAAAACTTCTGATGCCGAAAGAATGCTATAAAACAACACCCCATTATCCCAAACCATCCAACAAATGCAGCCTCTAGTGGGAATAGAAATTACGAAGACAATGGACAGACCTTCACATGATAATACAAGAAAAACCGGCAAAAACACAAAACATGTTGCCTCAAAATAAATACTTCAAATATACACATGGTACCTTCGGTTGCCATCAATGGTCCAGGTTTCTCAGTTTTGGAAGAGAAAGGCCAAGAGGAGGGAAAGGAGAACCTATCCAAAACAGAGAAAGAGCGACCATGGTTTGAGTAGGTGGGGACGATATAGCAGCTATTAGAACACAAGATTAAAAAACATGCAATGAAGTTAAATTCAACATGGCGCAAGGGAAAAATTAAGCTCCATGGTGCAAAGTAAATCATCAGTTACCTGATTTCTTATTTCTTCAGCAATTAAAAAATAAGGAAATCTACAGGCATCAACGAAAAAATGATCTACACTGATCAGAGAATTGCCAATAACATTTCAAACTTAAAAAAAGGAAAAAAAAAAATTACTTCTTCAGTGAGAATAATATTACTTACTTTTAAGGAAATCTACAGGCATCAACAAAAAATTGATCTACATTGATCACAGAATGGCCAATAACATTTCAAATTTAATAAAAAAAAGGAAAAAAAATTTTCTTTTTCAGTGAGAAAATTCAATAGACCAGAATCCGAATCTTTTGAATAAGAAGAGAAAAAAAGAGTTCAACAATTGGTAAGTAGCTGTTGAAGATGTGAAACCCTCTTAAATAAATGGCAGAATAATAAATCAGAAATGCTAAAAAGCACCAAAAAAGGAAGGAAAAAGAATTAAAATCTAAAACACATTTTCTATTGTGATGTTTATTATGAAACTTCTCTCCTTTTTTTGCTAATTCTACATAAATCAAACAAGAAGGGAAGAAAATAATAAGATCCGAATATACAGTTTCTACTATGCATTCTCTTTGGCATATCTACTAGTCTCCTCCACAACCTTAGCCCACTCATTTCCAATCCTCTCTGTATATGCCACCTGTAATGTGATATTACAAACAAAATACATCAGGGATAAAGAGTACGGACATGATATGTTGATTAGATTTTTTAAATTCTTCATTTATGTAGTATAAATTTAATTTAATACTTGTTATTAATTTTTTTTATTGAAATCTTTTGAATATGAGTACATATTTATTATTTAATAATATATTCGAGTTGAAATATTTAATATTACTCATAAAGAAAGGAAAATGACCATGCTAGCATGTTCGAGGAGTGTTGATATTCGTTATGTGACCGACTAGTGTCAGACACGAACATCGTCCGCCTTAGTCGAAGTATCTGTGCAACACAGACTATCGACCATCACAATCATAGCACATAAACCACCATCATTACAGCAAAACAACTCAGCTACCATGAGACACACCCTCGCAAATCACTTACCCAAGTGAGGTATTGTAACACAAGGGGCTGGGAATATTGATGAGATAACCGGGCTTGTAACCTAAGTACATGAAAAAGTGATTAACTTCGGGAGGTTTTTGGGGCTTGACTTTATGACGGTGCAAAGCATCGAGATTAAAGTGGTGCATTTAAGATTAATAGGGGGTTGAAATATAATAGAAGATCCTTGACAAGAAATCAATGATATTTCGATGATTTATTATTATTGTTCATATAAATATATTGGGAACTATGTGTTAATCGCCAGTCTCAAGCCCGGGCTGGATAAAGGAAGCCACATAATACTTATAGCATATTTGGGAAGTATTTATATACGGTATTATAAATAGATAAAAAATAGTGGTAGATAAACAATGGCTTGAATTCTTATAAATTTGAGCCAAACATAGACTTAGTCACATGTTTTGACATGAACCTTTTTAGACATTTAGATGGAAGAAAAAGCTATATTGAAGAAAGAGATATCCATAAGGTTTCATGGATATCAGAATATCACACGAAAAAGAAAATATAGAAAGACATAGCCTTCAATATTCATCTCCAGACTCGTCAAGATTGGATATGTTAACAAAGTTATCATCATCACTGCATCACAGAGATTGAAAATGGTTCTTTATGTTCGTCTCCCTTATCTTCTCAAGTTTTTTAGTGTAATAAAATTGACAATCCTAAATTGACTGGAGCATCGTGAGCATAGAATGTCATAATTCAAGAAGATGAAGAATCGTGCGCAAGTGAAACTGACATGACATTGAACCTTTTTACTTTCAGTACCACAGGGAGGAGAACAGCATAAATCTCAGCTTTTCAATATTATATTGCTATGCTAAGTTAGGGATGTTAAAAGGGCCGAGCCAGCTTGAAAACCCCAGATCTCAGCTCGGTCCACCAGGCGAGCCCCAGCAAAGCACGGGCCAGCAAACTTTAAGGAAAGCTGGTTCGGCTCACCACAACAGTTCGCCCATTGGTGGGGCAAGCCGAGCAAGCTCGCAAGCCGTTCGCCCCACTTTTCTTTCAATTCAATATTTTTTGGTTTCCCTGTTTGGCAATGAAGTTCAAAATTTTGTAAAACGTAATCTTGAAAAAATCAATACTAATTCAATTTTTTTGGTTTCCCAATTTGCAAGGAATTGGTAAACATCCTCATCGGGTTCATAAATCCAAGTAAACCATTAGAAATGTTATAGAAGATAGAGGGAAAAGGCAAATATCAAGAAGTGGGAATTAGAAGATTAATTGCAAATAATGGAGCAATTACAAGATTAATTGTGTAGAGAGTGGTATATTAGGATAGAGATTTTAGATAACTCATAACTGTGAAAAAAATCGTTTCAGAAACACCCCTACTTACACACGAAAAATTTAAAATCAAAATTAAAATTTGAAATTTTGAACCAATGGCAGCCTGAATTCAATTTGATGGCAGGTGCCATCAAATCATGGCAGCCATAGCTGGCTCGCCTAACTTTGGCTTCCCGCCTGCGAGAGGCAAATGGTAACTCGGCTCGCCCCATTTCCCATCCCATGATAAGTTGAGGTCACAATCTCTATCATGATTAAATAATAGGTCTAGCAGCTGCACATGTTAGCAATATGCTTTAAAGAGGAAAAGTACCTGATTAGTAACAAATCCTTTCAACATGTTAACAAAGTCAGCCTGCCTTTCACTATCTAGCCTTTTCATTTCACTCCTATTATTACCCTGCAATCACACAATTAACCCATCAGTTAATTTTTTTACATCAACATGAATTAGTTTGCTTAACATAAACAAGAGAAAAAACTGAAGAGCGCATCAATAGCAAAAACATTGATTGACAGTATTTTTATCCATGTTCTAAATATGCAAGGAACAATATGAAGTATAAAGGCTGAAGGAGGAAGAGAAGTGGGAAGAATTTCAAGTGCATCTTCGTACCTTTTCCTCCATGTCAACTCAACCTAATGCTCCCCGTGGTGCAAAAACAAAAGAAACAAGCAGATAGATCTAATAAATTTTCAGAGTAATTTCACAGGAACACACATTGCTAAAAAAGACTACACGTCAAAACCTGCCAGATGATAAAGAATGAGAAACTAGTAGTGACAAGAAGGATGATAAAGGACTCAAATATGTCGGTGATTCTCTTAAATATCGCATTAGTAGTGACGATATAAGAAATTCCTAAATTGTTTGATTAATATTTAATACATAAATAATTTGAGAAATTATTATTTGTTACTTTATACAGACCTGTTTCAATTTTGTTTGGAAGTTAGACTTTTAATTTTGTTAATCTGTTTTATTATGCCTATGTTCGGCCCCATTTTTTCAAAATTCATTTTCAACCACACATTCTTTCATAAAATAATTTTATACGTGATTGAAAACCTTTTCTTCTTTTTTAATCACATATTCTCCAAAAAAATCACTATTCTAAAATACATTGTCTTACCAAAATGGGGCTCAAACAGGTTCTATAGACTTTTTAAGATGATTTATGGTTTATTATGAACATTATTTCATTTTTATATTCTTTTAGAGGCTTACACGTCACCTCATGAGGTAAAATGGCTCAGTACCCAATTAAACCTTTTTAATATTGGGAACACATTTTGCATCCCAACGTAGCACTCCTTGTTGATTCTTATCGTAAAAACCAAAATTCTTTAACAAATCATTTCCTTTATTTTAAAGCAGCATAATTAAGTTCTATAGCTGGTTGGACATTTAAAGTGTTGCTTTCATGTGGATATATGACCATTAGATAAGCACTTAAGAACTATGTCTTACCTATTCAAAGAATTCATACTAACTAGTATTTATAAAATGACAACACTGAAGATAGAAAAACTAGTAACAATAATAGACTAATTGATGATTGGATCACCGGGAGGTGAAACAAGTCTTCTAGCTAATTCCATGTGATTAAGACGTAAAAGTAAATGTTATCTTGAGCAGAATTTGGTAATTGCTAAAGCATTGAGTTCCTGAAATGCAATGTTCTCAATTATGACCAAGAAGAAACGGAATAGTTATTCAGTGTTTAAGATACTTGAGAAAGATATAGATGAACATGAGGTAAAATGGTACCAAATAGCATTCCAAAAAGAAAATGAAACGTAGAAAGAATCTAATTCAAATGAAATTTACAAAGAATCTAATTCAAGTTTCTGTCAGCTATAGTCTGGTATTTCATACCTTGATTTGTTCATAATCTCTGATTGCACGCCTTTTATCATCCTCTGTGACCCTAATGGATTCTTTTAGCTCTTCTAATTTGTGAATCCTAGAGTTGTCACCACCAAAATTTTTGGATGACATCGTTTCGTGTTTTGCAGCTCTTGAATGCAAGGAAGACAGTTCTGTTGTAAGAGTTTGTATTGTCGACAAAGCACTCGAACGATCAGAGAATGCACTGTGTACAGATAAAATCAACCCCATATATTCATGCAATGTATCCTGAAATACACAAACTGATCTGTTAGCATGTTTGAGAAAGGAGCATTTTAATCCTAAGATATAAAAGCCAAAGTTTTGAAGATTATTGCCAGAATCTAGAAATAAGTTTTAACACTTACAAAATAAAGATTTCATTAAACGTACGAGTAACTACAATCCCTCCTCTTTTTTTCTTCTCGAGCAAAACAATTTGCTACAATATAGAAACAAATTATAACTTCCGTACTAATGACAGACATTACATAAACATATTAACCACTGTGATCCCCGTATTTGGTTATTTGTGGAGTGAAAAAATGAGTACACAATAACACTCCTTTGGAAGATTAATATTATGGTTGAAGGATTCAGAGAAGAAATCATCACTTTTATAAACAAACCATGTGAAGACAAGCCAATTTAATATGGGAGAAAGAGCCAGTATATTATTTGACAAACAACCAATGGTTTAGGTGGGGATGGAATCTGTGACATCTGAGTCCCAGGGACTGGCTCAACCTTCACTAAGTTAGCCCTAACTGGAAGTTTGATAAACTAACAGTTCAACTTTTCACACCATAATGACCCACAACAATAATGTAGCACTTACCAAATGCTTCACGGTCTGTGCATTTAATGCTCGATACAATCTGCTTGCTTTAACAGCTGCAGTTGCAACAATTTTCATGTCAGCAGCCCTCACTCTTTGAGTATTCAATATGGCATGGTCATTCTCAAACTTTGTCAACTTAATAAATGCTAGCCCCAATTCTCCCATTGTATCCCCCATATCTTCCTGTGCTTTAACCAGTGATTCCGCCTAACAGTTTAAAAGAACAATTTAGGTTACAAGTGTACACAATACAAAATTTAAGGCAGAATTCAAAGTCGAATTTTATCAGCAGATCAGCTATGCATAACATTTGTCATGTTCAGAATGCATGTATGTGTAAATAACCATATAAGACATGCATAACAGTTGTATTAGAACTAGTGGCAAGAATGTTGAGGAAACCTGTTTAGAAGCATTAGTAAGTTGCTGCTCGAGATAATGCAACTTCTCTTTCTTTTCCAAGAGCTCTTTATCCTCCTCCTCCACAGGAGGCCTTGACCTACCCCAATCATGCACAACTGATTGCTTCAACTCCTTGAACAGGCTCAGCAAATCCCTCCTGCCCTTGGCTGGCTCCACCGCATCCTGCGACTCAATTACACTCCTCGATTCCCCCAGCAACTGCTTTGGCAGCGCCATCATCCCGTCAAGAACGTTCGATGCCACATCAGTTCTTGCCGATGAAGGCATTCTCCCCTCCACTGTTAGAAACTCCTTCAACTCGTTGCTTTTCTTAATCACAGGGTGCATCGCAAGCCTCCTCAAGTACTTCTCCAACGCAACTCTCCTCTGCTCGACAAACTCCTGCTTTTGCATCACCTGACTCTCCATTACACTTTTATCAGGCCGTATAGGAACAAAATACCCTTTATAGCCTTCACTCAAGCGATCTGCAAGCATAATGACATCCCTAAACCGCCTTCGAACTCTAAAATCCGACCCTCGATACTCGTGAATATTCGTATTCGTGGTGATCAAATAAGTAACGTAACTGTTACCACCCGGAACAAAAGAGTTAGAAGATTCAACCTCTTTTTTGGGATCAGAAACCGTGATTCTTAAATACTCCGAGCCTTCCAGCTGGGACCTCGGAGACACCCTCAATTTTCCGTGTACATCATCGCTCCCACCGTCTCCGTCGGAGGAGACAGTGGGACTATCCTCAAGGGGGCTGATAATGACATCAGCGTAGGAGGGGGATTCGGGGAAGGGATCGTGAGAGGGAAATAACAGCGGATCGGACGAGGCGGGGTTGGTGGCAATGGACGGCGGAGTCAACAGAGGGTGCTCGGAGGAGGAGGACAGTGTGGTCATTGCACTGCAGTAATTGGAATATGATTTGGAGGTCGAAACGTCGTCATTGCTGCCATCGTCTTCGTTGAGAATTGGGATTTCCATCTGTTCTCTGCTTGATTCTTGGATGTGATTGTTCTCAGAACCCATCATTTTCTTTCCAATAATTTTTCGTATTTATTTTTGATTACTGAATCAATCAGAAATGGATCAAAATTAGCAAAAAAAGGAATTATCAATGCTTCATAATTATAGAAATCAGTAAAAGAAACGGTAAAATATGAAGTTAAATCTAGGGTTTATGTTCAGAATGAAAGATGAGTGGAAAATTAGTTGAGAAATATTTTCCTTAATAATTACTTTCTATATGGAGGAAAAGAATTTCCATCTCAAAAAAAATTTCAACATTTTGATCAAACCTTTATTAGGAAAAAAGAAGAATAGTTTATGCAAGTTTGTTCACACTTCTCATAATCTCATCTACTTGATAGGATCAAATAATATGTTGATTGTGTCGACTCATTCTATTTACCTGATCGTTTGAAATAAAAGTCATGATATAGTACTTAAATTTGTATTTTCGTAATATTTAATCATATTTTATTTATTGAAAAAAAAAAAAAAACTCAAACACCATATACATGAACTTAATGTCAACAAAATTAAAAGTTTCGTAAAGGAGCAAATGGTCAAAAATATTCGTCTTCACTAAATTATGCATGAAAATATTCAATTGAATCATTAACCTTATTTTGTCGCAATTACGTATATTAACTTTACTATTTGTCACAATTAAATTGCTATGTACATTACTTGATTTGAGGAGTTACATGTTTCATTGGCTATCGAACTTTACATCATGTCACGGCTTACTCGTTAAACTTTCAAAATTGTCCCATTAACCATCGAACTTTACTTCGTTATTGTTCATTACTCACCGGTTGAAATCTGTTGGTAGACGTTGTAACGTGACAGACAAAAAGTTGAGCTGGCCGGTTAATTGTCTCCAAATGTTAAATGTTCTCCAACTCAGTGCCAAATCTACTTGCCATACACACATTTTTGAATATTTAACCCTTGAAATTAAAACCCCCCAAATCCCTTGAAATCTAGAAATTCCCCAAATTAATTTCCATTAGTGATTAGTGACAAATTGCACTCGGTGAGTAAGGACACTAACGGACTGAAGTTTAGTAGCTAATGGGATAATTTTGGAAGTTCGATGAGTAAACCGTGATATGGTGTAAAGTTTGGTGACCAATGAAACATTTAACCTTGGTTTAAGCAATGGAGATAATAATGTTAGCAAGAAATAAGGTTGAAAAAAACACATATCAGCAAAAATCTAGCCATTTAACGTGACATAACATTAAAAGTCAAGAAAACAAGAAAGTACTAACAATCGAACCTAAATAAAAACAAAAACAAAAACGATATATATATATATAGTGTGCCAAACATAAAACAAAATTGCGAAGTGGAATGTGATTTTATAAATAAGTCAGCAATTTGCATGGTGGAAGGAAGAAAAGGTAATGTTATAACGCCAAGCTAATAATGATGTCAAGTGAAATGACAATCAATCTCAATTTGTTTAGTTTTCTTATAGAATATTGATTTGCCTACAATTTGAATAGCACTCTTATTGTGACAAGACAGTGGAGTAGGTCAAGGAAGAAGCACACCCATAATTGCAAGTAACCAACATAACCAAACTATCTTTCAAATAGTAGAAGCCATAGAACGATACTCTAGTTCTGTGGAAAATCTAGAAACAACATCTTGCTTCTTGCTCTTCCAAGAAATAAGAGAATTATCAAGAAAGATATACAAGCTAGTGGTAGATCAGTTCAAGAGCATTAAGTTCAAGAGCTGTATCAATAGTCATATTATCAGCAAGACAAGCATCTCAAATATATTATTAATGTACTTAGACTGAGAAAAAAGATAACCTCTTGAAAAAGATGCAACTTCAATACCCAAAAAGTAACAGAGTGAACACAAATCTTTCATTACAAAATAACGAGCTAACTCTGACTTTAGCACTTCAATTCCATCAGTATCATCACCAATAATAATCATGCTATCAACATATAAAGAGAGCATAACATGACCAGCAGTAGTACATCTATGAAATAAAACTGAATCATGATAACTAGGACAGAAACCGAGTAAAATAATCATAGTAGAAAAGTTTTCAAACCAAGCTCAATGTGCCTATTTGAGACCTTAGAGAGCTTTTTAGAGTTTATAAACTTCACCAAGTTGATGAAAAATGATAAGAGGAGAATTATATAGATTTCGTCTTATATATCTTCATTTAAGAATGCATTTTTAACATCGAATTGAGATATACACCATCAACAACTAGAGGCAACTGCAATAAAGGTATAAACAGTAGTCATTTTTTCAACATGTGCAATTTTCATAACCATATCATACTCCTGAGAACACCCATTGGCAAATAATTGGGCTTTATATCTTTCAACAGGTCTATTTGACTTGGTTTTGATTTTATAGACCCAATAAGAACCAATTGCTTGTATTCCTGACAGTAAAGATACCAAGTCCCAAATGTTTGTCAATATCCTACCAAATTGGGTCACAAACTTCCTCTCTATAGGATAAAGGCTCAGAAAGACGATGAACAAAAGCTAAAAATGAAACATAAGAAGCAAAAATCAAGAATAAGCACAATTTGGTGATTGAATTTACGAGTACTCGTAGGGTAACGAGGAGGAGGAACCACAATCTCAATAGGTGATTGGGTAGCCATAAGAAGGAAGAGAACAACTGATGTATTAGGAGCCAAAGTACCAGTATCTATAGAATTTTCAATGGAAACCCTAAAGAATCATGATTAGAAATGAGAGTAGATGTGAGTGGAACAAGAAATGGGATAATTTCAGTATCAACAAGGAAAGGATCAATGTGAATAAGATCAGACATAGTCATATTATGAGAACTAACAGGATTATAAAAGAAAGGTATATGTTCAAGGAACATAACATGATGAGATACGGATGATTTTTTACTTAGTGGATCAGAACAACGATATCTCTTTTGCCCTGTACCATAACCTAAAAAACACATAGTAGATCTAGCGGACAATTGTGTACGCTAGACATGAGGTCAAAAGACAAAACAGATAGAGCCAAAGATGCGTAAGGAAGAATAATCAAGAGCATATCCGTATAACTTCTCAAAAGGAAACAAACATGAATTGTGTGAGATTGGGATCCTATTAGTCAAATGAGCAGCAATAAGAATTACTTCTCCCCATAATTCCCTAGGAATAGAAGTAGAGAATAAAAGAAAATGAACTGTCTTAACAAGATGCCTATATTTCCTTTCAACAACACTATTTTTTTTATGAGTGTTTACACAAGTAATTTGGTGAATGGTTCCATCAGACGTAAGTAAATAAAAAAAAGCATTAGAGGTATACTGTCCATCCAAATCACATAAAAAACATTTGATAACAGCAGAATGTTGAGTTTTCACTAGTGCTTTAAACATACTTAAAATATTAAAGAAATCAGAGCGATGTTTCAAAAGGAAAATCCAACAGTAACGAGTGTAATCATCAATAAAGGAAATATAATATCATGAACCTTCTTTAGTGTAATGGGAAAGGGTCCCCATAAATTAGAATGAATAAGATCAAATGGGACAATAGAAACAGGTATATTTTTATTAAAGGCAGCATCTACTAAAATTAGAAATGTCATCCATTCTCAAATTTCCTAATGCTCCCATAGAAATTAATAGCTTTAAATGAGATGTTGAAACATGACCAATACGAGAATACCATAAGTAAAAGACAGAAGACAAATGATTCAAACGAAAAGATGACAAATCAACACTAGAAACTACAATTTCTGATACTTTAAGTATATCTAGAACAAAAAGTCCCTCTTGCTTAATGTCAGTCCTAATCAACTTCTGAGATTGAGGTCCTGTACATAACAAGAGGAAGAAGAAAAATAGACTAAGCTCCTGTCTGTTTTAGATTTTTTGGCTCATTTTAATTGCATTTTGGACCGTTGCAATCCCAAACAGCCACCTTTGTTGACTTTTTATCTCACAATGGAACCCATGTGCATGTCAAATAACAATCAAAAATCCATTTTGGTACTGAAATAACCGGAAACAGACAGTTCCTAAGTATTCGAATTCTCATAATTGATTAACAAAAACAAGATTTAAGGTAAGATTAGAAATATGGTAGACGTTTTTGAGGGACAAATAGTGTGTATCAATAGAACCAACACCTGTATTGGTATAGGAGTACTATCGACAGTTACAACTGACAAAAAGACTTTAGAGATAATGAAACAAAAGATGATAAGGTGACATATGATGGCAAGCCCCAGAATCAAAAACCTACAAAGAGGATGATATACCTGAAGAACTAGAAAATAACAAACCTATTTGAGAGGCAGACATTGCATGTGATGGTGTTGCATTTGACTGTGTTACAAAAAACTTGCGAAATTGCTTCTTGGGAAGGAAACTTATAAAATTACTTTCTCAATAACATTAAATAAGATTTTTTTAATTCATATGAAAAACAAAATCAGCCTACATAAATGTGACAGATAGAATATATTTAACGCTTCACAGGTTCCTCGGGGTTTTAACACCATCATCACGGTTATCGGAAAACAAATCATTGCACAACTCCCCGTAGAATCTGGACACCAAATCAGTGAAAATAGGACATCTGAGGTTCTTCCAACAGTAAAGAAACTCTTCAACATCCTTCAAATCCCTCACTTTCCCTTCTTCAACCATCATTTCTATCAAATAATTCTCAAAACTCCTGCATGCATCTTCAACATCATCTCGACCCAAGACTTCCATTTTGTAATCTCCTCTCATTTTTACGTATGCTGGGGTGAGAGGGGAAGGGTGGGGTGCCTTATGATGTCCCTCATCTGGAAAACTCATGAGCTCCATCATTTGATCTGTCTCTTTTCCTTGCCTTGACGAACGGAAAAGCGTACGAATCTTCGTTAAACGACTCGTGTTGATGGTTTTCGATTTTCTACGACGAAATCGAAGAGATGTTATGAAGACGGGTTTTCGGAGTTTAAATTTGAAGAGTTTTAGTATTTTCTTGCATGGATTGAAAAACTTGGACGGAGTTTTCAACTTCATTGCTTAACGATTTGTTAGGTCGCACGGAAATGAAAACGAAAACATGTCTTATGTAAAGGATTAGGTGTGGTTTTCACGTCTTGTATTGTAGGAAAAGTGGCATACCATGAAATGGAATTTTTTCCAACTGTTTGAAGGTCAGCATTCCCTTTTTCAATTTTAAAAGTCCACCTTCTGCCTTTATATTATTGCTTGCACGTTTGCTGCAGATTTCCATAACGAGGGTCATGAAGAGATTAAGGTTGCATTCGATGTATACATAAGATCCTACCAAAAAAAAAAAAAATTGTTTGGTGGGGATTAAAATTGAATTTGCAATTTAAGTCTTGTAAATTTATTTAAATAGACAAGAATAAAGTCAAATAAAAATTATTACTTTAAATTCATCTAATATTCATCCTCGTTAAATCCTTTTGGGCTTTTTATATTAGAAATTCAAATTAATGGACATATAATGCCACGTATGCAATTGTCAAACTAAAAAAGGTTGAACCCCAAATTAATGGACATATACATGCCACGTATGCAACTGTCAAACTAATTATATATAATGGATGTACATGTAGCAGAATTGATCAGTAGATATCTACCCAACCAATCAGAATGTGCAGGGTAAAAAACAAAAGGCTATCAAGCCTTACCGGAAACCTTTGTTAGCAATGCGGCATCAAGCACACTGGCGGACCCACATGGGGTCATGTGGGGTCAAATGACCCCACAAAATTTGACCTTTTTTTTTTTTTTTTTTTGCAATCTACTTTGATGCACTCGTCGGGATGTCAAATGAAGTCAAAATATTGCATTCTTAATACCATTTCAAAGTGCTCATAGCCTAGTTTTTCACTCATTAATGGCATGTGAAGTGGTCAATTATAGCAAAAGTTATGACATGTTAAAGTAGGTCGTTTGAAACTAATATTTTGAGAGTTTCAATAATATCCTAACTCTAAAAATTCGTTTGTAATCATGTGCTATCTGAATCCACAAATCGTCTATGCCATATAAAAGTTTGTTTCGAAAACTACATCGTTTTCATATCGAATGATCCAAACGGATATCAAAAATAGTTAAATATGTATCAAACGTACGCCTTAAAAAAGACATCTAACTCGTTTTTTCTTTTAAAAAATTCAATTAATTATTATCTTTGCACAATAAATTTTTCAATATAATTTATATCGTTTCATTTAGAAGTCTTACATGAAATATGACGTAAATTTTTTAGGATTGTTACGGATTAAATGCAATTTGAATTACTTTCGAATTATATATATTTGTTTTAAATTTGAATTTCATTTACTTCCTGAACTAAACTTGAATTTTATTTCAATTCATTTAATTTACTCAATGTTAGCTCAGCATTTACCAACGAAATGATAAACAAAACTATACAAGTAACAAAATTTATTTAATAATATTAATAATGATGTAATTATACGACGTTTTCAAAGTGTCAAAATACATATTAACTTATTTTTATTGATATTATGTTGTTTATTAAAAAAATTATTTTTAAAATTTTGACCCCACAATACTAGACGTCTGGGTCCGCCCCTGATCAAGCACGTGGTGGAAATAACAACAACGAAAGAAAGGGTGTATGGTATCAATTTACCCCTTTTCTTCTTGATGAAAAATCTTGTTCAACCGAAAAACTCGGGTAATTTTGAGAGTAATCTGCAGTAGTGGATTTGGAGAAAATCTTTCGATGTTAAGAAGAAAGATGAAGACTATTTAGAATTTACTATTGGATTGTTTCCATCAATCTCTTTCATAAGTATCACTAAACATAATTTCTTAATTTTGGAAATTTAATAAAGTTCCTAAAGTTGGATAAATTTTTCACGTCCATACACATCAAGTTCCCAAAATTTCAATTTGTATTTGGCAGCGTAGTTAAGTCAACATGCAAGTCCAATTGGATATAGTCATTTTGAATTCATCCATCAGGTTAGCCTTGTAACGATTCAACAGCTTCCCGCACATTTTTTATGTAACAGGGATAAATTTAGAATGGATAGATATATAAAGTGGTGTGGATATATAGCTCATGTTTGGTAGAAACTGAAATCCAAATTTTAAATTTAAGTCAAAATCAACAATTAATTTTAATCACATATATCAATGGATTGATAACTTTTTAACGACACATTTCATTATCAACTTTTATCATAATTTACTAAACATCTTATTTTAATTTTTACCAAACAAGGGCATATATAGTGTTCAAATGAATGAATTTAATAAAGATAATGTTAAAATGTAACGTGAAGGGATATAGTACTTTTTAATAATTATAAAAAATTTAATGGGGAAAGATTTAGTGTGTGATGAACATAAAAAGAATAGTGGATAAATATAGTGACTCCCAAAAAAAATTTAAAATGCTTATAAACTAAAACCATTTATTTTTGTCTAACTTAAAATTAAGAAAAAATCAGTTGAGAAAACAAATGTATAGATAGTAAGGAAACAAGGGCAAAATTGGAAATATGTGTTGAGAGGAGAAATTTCTATATTTTTTAAAAAGAGGGTCACTGGTTCACCTAATTTGCTCTAAAATTTGCCCCCGCTTGACGGTCATTCTTTCAAAAGAACGAGTTTTTAAATGATAAATTTTTGGATAATGTATGGTTAAAAAAAAAAAAAAAAAGTTGACTTTATATGAAGAATATTTTTATTGTGAGAATATATAGTTGAAAATGAATACGATAAAACATGAGTTATGAAGAAATTGTTGTCAAATAGGACTTTGTATTTTCTAATTTGAGCCCCATTATTTTCTCGTTAAAATAAAAAATATGATCGTTATTCATCATATCAAACCACCATATTTGATTTTTTATCTCTTGTGTGGGGCATAACGACTATATTTTTCATTCTCATTTTTACAACAATGTGATTCAAACGGGGGTTAATTTAATTTTTTTTTTTTGAAATAGAAGTCAGTATAGTCAGGTCAAACCATGTCAGTGTCTACTTCCATGAACAATGCTTCCGTACTTGTCTTCCATGAACAAGGTTTACCGTTTACGTACTTATCTTTTAGTGTTACGCCTTGACTTACTATAGGTAGGTTACCTGGTAGCCAACTAAACAAAAAGCAAAGCAAAAGGCCATGCAAAAGTTCATACTGCTTCGCCCCAAGTCCTTTCACATGTGCTCTCTGAGACGATTGAAAGATTGGACAAAGCCCTTGGATGCCTCATCTGAAGTGTACTTTCGAGGTGAGACGACGCGTTGCCTCCTAATGTAGTGAATTTTCGAGATAATTGGCATCTTCCGTAACGAACATCGACCACAGGTCTCGCCTCGACCAAGATACATTGTACATCTTACAAATTTAACAGCTCCGCAACACCTTCCACAAGCCTAAAACGGCTATAGACCTAGGTTGATTGCTTTCTAGCTTATGCATAGATGATTGTGAGCATATGACATTTAAGGACACATCTAAGCTTGACCAATAATTGTTATGATAAGGCCATGGGTTAAGCATTCAATGGACCTCATCTCGCATCAATGTTAATATTCATATATAGTGACTTTCAAAGGAAACGCAACTTTGAATGTGAAATTGGTAATCTTCAACTCGATACTCATATTTTTGTCAATTTATGTTTTTCCCACATTTAAACACTTTAATCGTTTGACTTAAGTGTCAGAGTGCTCATGACAATCGAACCCTGCAGAGCTAAGATCACATCTAATGTGTTGTCCAAATGTATAGGCAACATACACTTGAATGAAAATAAGTGTTGAGATTGATGTAAGTTTCGAGTCTATTCAGCATCTGGGTGGATACATTCTCTCAATGTCACATTCAGGTCCGCCTTGCCCCAAGGAACCTAGGCCATTGTTTAGGGCCCTAAATTTAAAGGGCTCAAAAAAATTAAAACCCTAAAAGCCTAAAAAGAAAATAAAAAAATCCCTTATTTATTTTTTTTTTTTTTTGAGTTGAATCCTCTAATACCTTAAAAAGGCTAAACAAAACAACAAAAAGAAACTAGGGAAAATTACTTGAAAACCTATATTTAAAGACTAATTTTCAAAAAACAAGAAGTTTAAATTTCATTTCAAAAATAAGGTGATAATTAGATTTTAATAATTAGATTTAATAAAATCTAATTTAACTTAACCTTACCCTCTCCCCCCCGACCGCATTCCCAATCCCATTTATCCCTAACCCTCATCATCACCCTATTCTTTCTCTCTCTACCCACGAACCACACTGGAGGCGACACCGACGCCGGCGCATCCACAACATCACACCATCGACAAATAGCTGCATGATGCGGTATCCCAACATCGAATTACCCTCACCCTCACCCTCATCCTCTTATTTCTCTCTAACCTCTCTCTCTATCCACGAACCACATGGAGGCGACGCCATCACCGGCGCGGTTAACATCACATCGTCGACCAGCAACAGTACGATGTGGACTTGACCCTGCCAATTTGTTGAACGCATACCCCGTTTGCCGCACTGAAATGCAAACACACACAAACGAAGTGAACGATGGCGTCATCCTTGTGTTTGGAGATCTGAGGGCGGTGGCGTCATCTTTAGCATCACGATGTAGCAGCTTAGGGTATTTTCACCCGTTGTGGTTTTCAGTAGCGATAGTGTAATATATCTTCTTTTGCGGTGGTTTTCATGCCTGGGTGATGGGGGTGCTGTAATGGTGGGATGTTGACGGTGGTGGTGAATCCGCTGAGGGTGAGGGGGTGGTTTTGATGCTGCTTATGGTGGTTTGGGATGGTTTTGACTTTGAAGTGATGGTTTTGTTGGATATGGTGGTGACTGATTTTTGTTGGTGGCAGTGGCAGTGGATATGACGGTTGGGGCGGTTTTTCTTGAATATGGTGGTGGTGGTTTGGTTATGGTGCTAGCCTCTGTGGTGATGTTGTTAGGTTATATTGATGGTGGCGCGGCGCGGCGCAGTGTGGTGCCAATGGTTTTGTCACTTGTATTACACGTGTTTCTAGTGAGGTGGTGTACATTTGATTGTCGATGGTAGGAGTGGTGATGAGTGACCAAATCTATTTTTATTGTAACTGCCTGTGACCAGATTTGTGTTAATCATGACTGTATATGACTTGGCTATATATAGTCACAAATTAGATTAACATGGTCACAGACAGTCACACCGAAAATAAAATTGGTCGTGAACACATAATGTCACAGTTCATACGTTACGGGTCAAAATTCGCAATTAAGGTCACAGGTTTGAGTTCACAAGTCACAGTCATTTTATGTAAGTCACAAATTAGTATAAACGGGTGACAAATCAATATTAACAAGTCACGTGTCGTTTTATAGAAATCACAGATTAAATTTATAGGTCACAGGTTTGAGTTCACAAGTCACAGTCATTTCATATAAGTCACAAATCAGTATAAACGGGTGACAGATCAATATTAAGGGGTCACATGTCGTTTTATAGAAGTCACAGATCAAATTTATAGGCCACATTTTATATTACTAGTCACAAGTAACAAATCACAGGTTGAAAATCATATTTTATATCTCACAATGTACACAAGTCACATGTTATTGTCAAGAAAAAAATTGCGAATTTAATATATTTAATTACAAAAATATTTTTTTGATTAATTATTTCATAACTAAATTTGATTTTTGAAATTTCAAACTTTTTTTCATAATTTTGAAATTTATCATATGCATATTCATCTCACCTGATTAGGTCACAGATTCAATAAAATCGATCACAAATGACAATGTGCACAGGTCACAGATTTAATGCAACTGGTCACAAGTCAATGGCCAATGAGTGGTCATCGGAATAGTCGTCGGAATAGGATAAGTCACCGGAGCCATCGCCAGAAAGTCGTCGAAATTGTCCCCGGAAGTCAACTGAGCCGTCCCTGGAAGCTGCCGGAGCCATCGCCGGAGAAGCTGCCGTCGCCATCTTCAGAAGTTGTCGAAGGTGAGGTGGGATGGAGAGATAATGAGAATGGTTTAATGTGATGGGTGGCTGGGTTGAAGGTGAGATAGAATAAGTAGATTAATTATATTATATAATCATTAAATATTTAATAAGTTTAATTATCACCTTATTTTTGAAATTTTTTTATAAGTTTGTTAGTTTTGAAATGTGATTTTTAATTGAAGGATTTATGTAGTCTTCCCAAGAAACTAAATAAGAGGCCCATAGGAACTGGGCACTTATATCCTTGGATTAAGGGATAAAATGGGCCTACAAGAACATTGCGTATATAAGGTTGTTACAAAATACAATTTCAAAATTAAGAAATTGGTTTTATTATTTCAAAAGCATGTCTTAATTAGATTTTATAAATTAAATATATTGAACTTACAGTATTATACAATTTATGGTTACGGATACGTACTAGTCACAATTATACACGTCACAAAATTACAAATTTCATAAATGACAATTTCTTTATCAGTCATATATTATGAAATTAGTAGGCCATGTATTATTTTCTTATCACAAATAATAAAATTTATAAGTCACAACTTATTTTACAGCCATAATTATCAAATTAATTAATAACATATTATTTTTCAGTCACAAATCACAAAGTTTATAGATCATAACTCATTTTATAGTCATAAATTATCAAATTAATTGATTACATATTATTTCTCGAACACAGATCACGACTTTTACAAGTCACAAGTAATTTTTCAGTTATAAATTATCAAATTAATCGTTCGTAACTTAATAAATTGCAAGTCACAATTATAAATTTAGTTCCAATCTCAATTTTTTTGCAGATGACAAATTTCAAGCGAAATTTCAATCGATTAACAAATTTCAAAATGTCTCAATTAGATCGGTAAATTTTAAATTCCATGCCGAATTTTATCACTTTGTCACCTAATTTACCTAAAGTGATCATAACGGTTCTGGGTCGGACATATCCTATAGCGTGAAGGTGGGACAGAGAGAAATTTTGTTGCAATTCAACTGCACACTTATAAGGTTAGTGCTAGACAACATGAGGAGAGGAGATGATATCATTTGGTTTGTCCCAATTCTTGTACAACTTTTTTAATGCTTACCCTTTTTAGTTACTTTTCACTTCCAAAAATTGTCAATTCTAGTATTTCGTCTGTATATATTGATGTTCAATTGCGAGTTAATGGTCGGGTCAAGTCAAGAATCTAATACGCGGTACCTTAAACTTTAATATTACGAATAGAAAATGAAAGAGCGTGTGTGCGTGAATGCGCATCATCTGGACCAACTATAAACAGTTAGAAAGAAGTTTAATGCCATCATTTCTTCCTGCGCATGGAATTCTGGAAAGTGAACAGCTATACAAAGACATATGGGCCTTTGTTCATGCCCAATAAAATCATAATCCATCATATCATCTCAATTATAATGCTTTTAAACACTGATAATCACAAATCCTGCTAAAGAATGATGAATATTTGCCGTGAAGATTATGAAAATTGTTTAATTTCTTCCAAGGATCCGTTTGATCGTAAGAATGAAATTTGGATTGAAAAAAAACGAATTTCAGGGAATTGAATCCAGAATTTGTTTTATTGAAAATTGTCAATTAAGTGTGTGTGATTAGTATATTTTTTTACCAGAAAAATATTGAATTTTTTTTATCTTTTGGTATTAATTTGGCTTTGTTTTTCATGAAAATTGTCAATTAAAGGGATAGAATTTATTTTGATTGCCAAAAAAAAAAAAACTTGAAAATCCACCAAATCAAATAAAAAGGGTTCACATGGTGTGGGACGGGGACGGGGACCGGGACCGGGGAGGGGAGGGGGTTATATCAATTGCCAAGAAAATTATACCAATGAAATAAGGAAAAAGGTGGAAAATGAAAATTTCCCATGAAAAATTTATTGTATCAAAGAGGGCCTAATTTTAAAATTAGGGTTTAACTAGATGGATAATAATGGAAGAAAAACAAGTCAAAAGATCAATGAATTAATCTAGTATATAGTGTTTTATTTACGCTTACTATCAATTGAATCACGAGTCAATATGAACATATTTACCGAGAGTATATTGGGTCTTGACATAGTTAAAAAAAATAAAAAGATACGTTAAAGAATTCTCTATTAGTTACCAACAAGGACGGACCTAGGAACATGATTCAGTGGGGCCTAGAAAGAGTTGTGTAAAAATTATGGATTAAAAACTTAAAATTATGTTGGCTACTTCGTAAATGTCAATAATTAAAAAATTGCACCCATTGGGCCTTTAATGGGTCCGTCCCTGGTTACCAAGTCAAAGATATTCTTGACCAGACAATATAAGAATGTCGAGGAAACCAACTTAGTCTGGCAAGTAGCGAGGCTCTTGATTAAGCAACATCTAATTGAGACTTGCACAATGGACCATCAAGCACAATCCCTCTCCTCAAAATGAACATAATTCAGCATATGAGATTGTGTAGAGAAAAGCACGAAAGCTTTCAATGCATAAAAAAATAACATCAAAGTTATCTATTAACCATATACTTTTATTAGAAGTATCTTCTTTCACATATTTAAAATTTGATTCGAACCCTGCAATGAACATACCAATCATAGCAAATTCTTATGTCAAAAAGATGCAGCCCTGTTTGTCACCCATTATATCACATTATTTTTTTTACAGTGCACATTTTTAACCACATATTCTTCATTAAAATAATATTACACACAAACCAAAAAAATTTCCTTCTTTTTTAATTACATATCTTCTATCAATCTACTATTCCACAATACATTTTGAAAACCTAAAGGGGCTCAAACACACCCGTAATGAACCAAAAGAAATTGACAGAGAATCATTCTATTCTCTTTGCCTTCTCAGCATAACTAACATTTCTTTTCCACCTTTAAGATCTTGCAACCATAATAATAAAGACTCACCAATGACAATGTAGTATTTGTGAGAGAGAGGGGGGGGGGGGGGGGGGGGGGGGGAACAAAAAAAATTGGGGGGGGAATGTATCAACTAAATTATACAACAAAAATAAAGCAGCATAAAACCTGTCCTCTTGCTGCCTCAACTTGCATTAATGCAGTGCTTCCCCTTGAGGCCCCCATCAATTTTCCTTTTCACATATGATTGTCCCCCACCTTTCAATATCAAAATCATCTTATTCTTTCTTTTACTTTTCTCCTATAATTAAGGTATATGGCATAGAATAGAGGGTAGTCGCGTACCCACCTGTTCGTCCCAGTACTCACACGAAAACGGAGAAAGTAACACATAATCAATTTGTTTGAGGTTCACTATAAAACTCCTCCTCCTCTCTCTCTCTGATTTTCATTCTCAAGCATAATATAGAACAAAAAAGCCAAAGTATCTGACTGTCAGTGTGTGAGATAAGAGAGAGATAATCTTCAATGGGAAATTACAGGTTCAGATTATCAGATATGATGCCAAATGCCTGGTTTTACAAGCTCAAAGACATGAGCAAAACCAGAAACCATAACACAGTCAACAAAAAGATGCCTTCACCAACCAAAACAGACCAAAAGCCACACTTTTTACAGCCAAGAAAATCCTACTACTACACCACAGAATCCATCAGAGTCGAAAAACTCTATTCTTCACCCAAGAATCCGAAAGCCTCAGATCCACCAAGGAAATCATCAAAGAAAAGAACAAAGCGAAAGACTGTGTACAAGCCTTCTACAAGACAAATTAGCCCTTCTGTTTGCAACTATCAAGAGTCAGAGAACTCATTCAGGCAAAAGGTCGAACAGTTTCAGGACTATTTTGAGTGCTCTACTGTCAGTTCTACTGACATGGATTTCCTTAAATCTCCCACATCTGAATTTGACTCTGACACCCTAGATGCTCCTCCATCGGTAAATGGACTTGCATCGTTGTCGAGTTCCTGCAGTTGTACTTTAAATTCTTCGGGTTCTGATATCATCATGGACATGGATGAAAAGCTGCGTGCATTTGAAATTGAAGAAAAGAACGAATTCTTCAACATGATATCAGAGCCAAAACTTTCCCCAATTCTCACAAAACCCACTAAATTCAACACCATGCAGACATTTCCAGAACAAAATCCTTCCCAGATCAGGGATTCTTCATTCTCCTCTGAAACCGAAACTCAATGTAATCATAAACAAACTCCCACAGGCCGAAAATCTACGTCGCGTTCACCAGGAGTGAGGATCCGTGGCAATTCGCCAAGACTAGCAAGCAAGAAAATCCAAGGGAACCGAAAGAGTGTATCAATGAGCAGACGTTTAAAGGCACAGCAGCAGAAGAAGGAATCATACACCGAGAGCGTTGCAATTGTGAAAGCGTCATTTGATCCTGAAAAAGATTTCAGGGAATCCATGATGGAAATGATAGTTGAAAACAATATCCGGGCATCCAAGGATTTGGAAAATCTTCTTGCTAGTTATCTTTCTTTAAATTCAGACGAATATCATAATCTTATTATAAAGGCGTTTGAGCAAATCTGGTTCAACATGCCTCATCTTCAATCCTAGAATTTTCAGTTTCATCACTTCATGTAATTCTATCTTGTAATTATACATAAAAGTATTAAGATCTTTCCTAGTATTCTTATCTCTTTAGATCCAAGTAAATAAAAATTTCAAATAAATAAGTGATTTATTTCGGAATAGCCAGGGATTATTAAAAGTTTTTTACACAACTCATCCTAATTAGGTAGATAAGTCAGGCTGGGAAGGCAAGTAAATGTGCTTTCAAGCTTGCATTTCCATTGCTTTTCAAAAGTATATCTTTCATGAAAAAGTAAACTTTAGGTGGTAGTTGATGCAAGACCAAGCAAGATGGGCCCACTTATGCATGAGACACCGGTGAAATTATTATTATTAATCGAGTAAGTTTGTGTGGAAAAATAAGTACTTTTTTGCTTTCATGAAAATAAGTTATTGCACACTCATAATTTTGTACAAATAGGATTTGGAAAGTCAGCTTAAATTTCGATGAAAATAAGATAATTTAAATAAATTGTTGACAACTTTTTATTTACATATTTATTTATTATTAGTGGCATGACAAGTAGTACGGTAAGAAGATCAATTTTTGTTGATCCAAAAGTCATGTTGGAAAATTGGTTTAGATTTTTAAATTTTAATTACACATAATAATAATAATAATAATAATAACTATAGCACCACTGACATCAATTTAGGTTACTATACTTTATCAATTAAATGAATCGGGTGAGTTTGTCATAAATATATTATTTAATATCATGTAATTATTGCTTAGAGCTTGTTTGGTACAGTTAAAAAGTCAATTGAAATTAATTTTTTAATTGTTATTTTACTATTATAGTCGTCATTTTTTAAACAGGTTAGACTCATTTTATCTTTAACGATCAAAAAATCAATTATCAAAATCCCTACCAAACAAGCACTTAGATTGGTGCTAAGCACCAATGTTGATAAATAACATAGTACTAAATGAAATTTGATAGTATCTTTGTAGTATTATCTTATTCAATAATGCAAATTAAACATGCTCTTTATAATATATATATATTTTTTTATCTTTATAACTTTTAAGCCTTTAAAGGAACTCATTGTTTGAGATTATAAACGAATTGACAAGATCTTGAATTAAATAAAAATTATGTGTTGCCCTTTTTCATGAAAAATGTCTAATAATAAAATTGAAATTTGGCATGATCCTATAGCTGGCCATGGCCTTGAAAGTTTTCTCTATTCTTTTGTATTTTCTTTTCCTTAAATAAATAAGAAATAATAATTAAAAAATTCAAAACATCATCCCGTGTCTGAACTGCAAGAAACAAATCAAGACATTCAAGCACGCCACACAGCCATCTGAAAAAAAGAGATTGGACCAAATACATGTCTGAACACAATAACTTTGAACAGTTCGACCGATTTTTATACCTCTAGTTTAAGCCCCTCTTTGGTATCGATTAAAATCTATATTTTAATTTAAATTAAAGTCAACAATTCATTTCATAGACGAAGGAAAGGGAGGACATTATTGGGCTACATAGCCCAAGTCCATGTCCAATAAAAGTCCCAAAAAAATATTGAAATATTTTAATTTTAGTCCATTAACCCACCAACCATTAACCAACCCACCACAATTTGTATAATCAATTTCTTATTTTATACTTGGTTATGTTATGATTTTTTAATTATGTAATGTTTATGGTTTTATACATTATATTTATGATTTTTAATTGTTGCAAACTTTTAGTATTTAATGAATTTTCTGTTCAAATTTGTTTACAAGCATTTGATTAATTTGTTTTTAAAGTATTGAAACAAGTTTAACAATTCGTCTAATTACTCGTTCACGTTGTCAGCAACAAATTATGTAAGCACTAAATAGGCATTTGATTAGTTTGTTTTTAAAGTATCGAAACAAGCTTAACAATTCATCTAATTACCCGTTTATGTTGTCGACAACAA
>NC_036256.1:13996808-14022960 GCF_002742605.1 Olea europaea var. sylvestris | reverse complement strand
GGTTAACGATGGCGACTCAGGAAATGACCCAAATGAAGGAAAAATTAAAAATCCAATTATGTATGCTCACTGTCCTATGGTTTCGTTAGCATCTGAAGTTACCACTTTTCACTCTTCTGTACAGCTTAACCATCATTCTGAAGAAGTCTAATATATTTTCCGTGGCCAGGGAGTAGGACAAAAAAAATTTCTTACCTTTCCTTTTTGGGCACTGCTTTTGAACCCTGTGCTTCCTTAGAGAATCCCCAAGAGAGAGAAGGGTCTGATATCAAGTCTTCCGCCAGATCTCCGATTGTTCCAAATTCAATTCTATGTGAAGAACTTGAGGAATCACTGGCATGATTATCATCTTTGAAAGAAAAAGGAGGTTGGGAGGGTGCGTCTGATCTCCTTCCTCGAATTTTGCTTCGTGCATGCCTGACTTCACGGTTAGTGTTTGTAGAAGAATTTGATCTGTGAGAAGTCAGAGCTGACTCATTCCTATGACTCCGCAAGACATCAATTTTTTCCTATAGAGGAATGATCGCTGCTAAATTATGAACATAAACCAAAAGATAAAAGAGCATAAGAGATCATGCAAGTTAATAAAGCAAGCTTACAGTATCTGGGAAACAAGTGTTTCTTTGGGCACTTTGCATCATCCCTTTAGAACCAAAAGCAGCGGAAGGAAAGGCCGAAACAGCAGCAGGGCGCAAAGGTGGTTCCACAAACTCGGGGTTTAAGTTCACCTGTGAAAAGTTATTTTGCCCTTGAGGTATTGATTGACTAACAGTATTCTGTGGCTTTTTGTTTTGATTCCGAGAAGGCATTGGGGGAGAAACGGACAATGAAGTACCCTGTGGCTTTGTGTTTTGAATCTGAGTAGGCGGTGGGGGAGGAACAAACAATGCACTATCCTGTGGCCTCTTGTTTTGACTCCGAGAAGGCGATGGGGGAGGAACGGACAATGCAGGTGTAGATGAAGCAAACCCTTGACATCGCTGAGCATATTGAATTGTACCTTCAGAAGCAAAAGCAAGCAAGGCTGAATCAGCGGCAGGGTGCATAGGTGGTTCCACAGACATGGCATTTGAGTTCACGTGCGAAAATTGATTCTGCCCATGTGGCAGTGATCTACTAACAGTATTCTGTGGCTTTTTAATTTGAATCCAAGAAGGCGATTGGGGAGGAGCCAACAATGAAGGTGTAGATGAAGCAAACCCCCCACGTCGCTGAGCATATTGCATCATTCCTTCAGAACCAAAAGCCAAAGCAGGTAAGGCTGAATCAGGAGCAGGGTGCATAGGTGGATCCACAATCAAGGAATTTAAGTTCACACGCAAAAATTGATTCTGCCCATGTGGCATTGATTGACTAACAGTATCCCCTGGAATCTCATTTTGAATAGAAGAGGGCAATGAGGGAGGATCGGACAATGCAGGTGTAGATAAAGCCAACCTCTGACATAGCTGAGCATACTGCAAACACCTAATATGACTGTCATAATCCCCAGTGAGGTCTACCAGAGGATTTAAAGCTTCAGAGTCTCCTCCAATACCAGTCAGGCCCATTTCCCTTAAAGCACGGTAAAAAATTTCTACAGTATTGGCGTTTATACTACGAGATGCCTCCAAAACCTTTATAACACTGAATGTTAGGGCCAAATGCCTTGCAAGAGTATTTCCAAAGAATCCACTGACCTCATCAGCAACTTTATCTCTTGGTTGCAAAAGAACTTGACCAAGCTTCTGAGCCCCATATTTCAAAGCACTACGTATTCGATAGAAGTTACCTAAACGAAGTGAAATGAAGGATATTAACTCAAAAGATAGAACTCATTTCACTTCCCTATATAAAAGCATTGTTCCATTATAACAGATCTGCTGAACATGCAATTATTTTAACTTATGCTTCTGTGCGAACATGCAATTATTTTAACTTATGCTTCTGTGCCCCCCTTCCCATTTATAAAAATATTGCTAACTCTGAATAATGGCAAAAGCTTGTGATACCTGCACTGTTCTATAGTTCCTTGGTTGCATGACCTGCTGTAATAGCTAGAGACTTGACAATGTTATGTGTAGTTTAAATGAAGAAATCTACTAGAATATATGCCTAGGTAAAAGGTGAGAAAGTGAAAGCGCATCTGTGATAATAATGAATTTTGCTTGGAAAATTTCTGCTTTCACAAGGGCAAATAAGCAGCATTAACAAGGACAGAATTAGCATTATATGCTTATAAACGAAAGAGAACAGTTGTCAAGTTGCTTTGCTTCAAAGTTCCTATTTTGCAAAAGATGATAAGAGAACGAAAAAGTAGCAAGATTGACACTATATGAACAAGCCTATGGTTTGCGCCAAAGCACCCAACAGTACATACTCAGTCACAGGTTGTACTTTTATACAGAAGACAAAACAACATGTCCTCAAAATACCTTCAATCATTGCTCAAATTAAAATTGTTTTGATTTCATTGACAAAACTGAAATTACATAAAACCAATAATCAATCCATTTCTTATAGATTCTCCCTGAAAATTGAACATCGTGAAAATATAACTAAATAAATTATTTCTGCCAAATAATTAATATCATCAGTGCAAGAAAAATCTTTACAAAATTGAGCAACCATGGTAAGTACCTTTGTTCACACTGCGCCCAAGGTTATTGTTTTCCTTCAGTGGGTCAATTATATTAAGATGCTTTCTCTGAAATGCTTTCGGTTTTGTCTCAAGGCTCTGAGATGAAATTGAAAACAATTCTTTACAATTTTTCAAAAATTCTTCACTTAGCATAAGATTCTTCAGTCTGTTTTCAGGCATCTCAACTGCAAAGAAATCAGAAAAAGGAAGGCTATAATTAATAGAAATAAATCAAAAACATAACAGAGAGAAAAGACAGAAGTCAAAGAAAGACAGACAGGCAGGCACTCAAAAACCAATAATGAATTGAAATTATCTTAAAGGTAAATCCAAAGGCATTACTTACCCACTATATCAGGAAGTGATGATATACAAACAGGCCCTTGCAAACTGATGCAATAAGTCCCCCAATCAAATTGGCCAAAATATTTCAAAAATCTATAGAGTACCTGTAAACATGCAAAGAATATAGTAAATTGAACTCGTACATGAATTTCTAGATAGTTCAAAGTGTTAAATTTTATGTAGTCAAATCACGCAAACTGCTGAACCGCTTTATCTAAAAGCTTAAGTTGTTTGAACGGGGACAAATTCTTCAACTTGTGCTCGCCAGATTCATTTTTCTATCAAAGGCCCAATATGTGAGAATTTTCATGAAGGGTGATTATGAAACTTGAACCCACGACCTCTATCCACTTTGATACAATGTTGAACCACCCATCCAAAAACTTAATCTATTAAAAAGGGTATAAAGTTATTTAATTACATTTTGTTTTTAACACAAACAATTTCAATAAACTAAACTCCTGCAAGCAGTTGTATATAATTCAGAATCAATATTGCATATCACAGGTCGTTACCTCTAAAGGGCTACTTAAGGATGAATGGAACCTATGAAATATATAGAGGACAAGAGTTTCCAATGCATATGTAGAAATTAAACCATGGTGTGCTCCAAGAATACGGCTCTCATAGTAACACCAAGCTTTTACCAGAATAATGCTACGTTTGAAGAGATGATTTTTCCCAACGAGGCAATCGACCTGCATTTAGAAACAAGTCCCCAGAATTTTGTAAGTGACTAAAAGCACACCGTGCAACTTCAAAAGTTTTTATTCATAAATAACTTGATAAAATCTTAAGAAGTGAAACAGTGTTTTAAAATATTGAGCTACTTTAGGTGGAATTACTGATGAAGTAAATACATGCATTTAGTCATCTCCTAAAACCTTTTATCCATCATCCACTCTGTCATGGTCAAATCTTCATTTGAAAATATTAAAGCGGGAAAAAACCTACATAAACAAAATAAGTATTTGTACTCATATAGTCGGACTCAGGGTTCTAGATTGCCAAGATACCAATTCCAAGACAACCAGCCAAACTCTGAAGTTCAAAAGGGACTCCACATTCCCTCGCCACCATAGGGTGGGAAGGATGATCGTTGAGTACTGATTTCAACAAAAAAGGAAAAAATAAAACGGGGAATTTTTTCGTTGTTGAGTGGCTGTAGACCAAAGGATAAGAACCAAAATTTGTTTAACCGTTATAAAGTACCTCTTGAAGATACACAAAATGATTTCTGGTTCAGCTGTTTTGGACAAACATATGATAGCCCCTGTTTGGTGGCCCTTTTTTTTTGGAAAAATATTGTTTTGAAAAGTGAATTTAAGAATGTGTAGTTAAAAACTAGAGAAAAGTTTTGAATTTACATGTAGAATATTTTATTGTGTGAATGTGTGATTGAAAATGGGTATGTAGAGAAAATAGTTGTGAAAGAATGGGAGACAAACAGGGGACAACATAAAGTGAAAACAAAAGGAAGCAAATGCATCTAGAAAGTCACATAAAGGGCATCCAAGCACACTTGGAGCAATTTTTTTACAATTCTTTTACATTTCAAAACTAAAGGGATGCATTAATTCTACCTGTTCAAGAAAACAAAGTGCATGAAGTCCACCTAACTGGTTGAAGGATATATCTATCACCATACCCCCTACAAGGCATTTCACAATTTTAACCTGTCATTGAGAAGCATAGACAATCAGTTCGGAACCTCACAGACCTGTCATAAATATCTAAAATGTAACTACATGCAAATAATCAATGTCTAGCCAAATTGATAACAATCAAAAGATGCAGCAGTTCCATAACAGCAGCTCTGCGGCGTGACATATTGTAACACTCCCCAAACAGATTGGGGATAAGTGTATAAGTTAAAAAAATCCTTAAGATTTCAAATATTCTGTCAATTGACAATCCGAGAGACGGAATCTCTTAAATTTTGTGCAATTAAATACCTCAAAAATAAGAAAATAAAAGTTTGTGCAGTAGAATCCTCTATAACCATATAAAGCATATCATCATACCCGACTTAGATAAGGACACGATCTTAACATAATAGTTGAATGGGGAGTTCAAATTGAAGATGACAAAAGATGCTGAACGGACATCTTTAGAAAGAGAAAAGGTAAATACATAATACAGAAAACCAACATCAAAATGCAACTTAAATTATCAAAATGAATATGATTCAGCAGTTGAAAGAAAATATAACACTAGTGGGATGACAGTAATATATGTTTGGCACGTGAAAATATCTTCTGGGCCATCGACAAAACTGTCATTGAATATCTGATTTGAGACTACCTCAGCATCAATCAATAGGGTATCCTTAACTTCATACTCTGCATTTTCATTTTGCTCTTCCCCCTTTAGAACAGCAAGAATTTCATGGGCCAAAGATCCCTTAATGTTAGGGCTTCTAATGATGGTCAAGTCAATATCTCCATCAGGTAAGTACGTCTTGAGTGGCACTGACCCATAGGGGAACACCTACATCATGAGAATGCCAATTAGCAAAATCAAGCCATCAAAAACTTCAATAAGTACAAGACGGGATGAAATTACAACTATAAGCATAAACATCCAGATTCCTGCAAGCCCCATTCTTTTTGATAAGATTCTCAGAACAAACATCTAGGTTAGTAACACACACACACCCCTAGAAATATGTAACCGGATGCAGAAAAATACTAACCCAATCCCAATGTTTTCAAAACCCCAAGCACATGCCTTGAGGCACACCTCATGCAAGGCATTCATGATGAGTCTCAAAGCTTATGCTTCCAGTTCCCTATGTCATGGTGGATGATGCTCCTTTATCTTTCCCTTGCTCTTTATTTGAATTGGTCATTTTCATAGTCCAAGTCATTTCAACAGTTCCTAAAATTCTTTTAAAAACATAGACAAACCTAAAAAATAACACTGCTCGTGTGAACACTGGCCTCCTATTATCAGCAGCCAACAACAAATATGCGACACGTGAATTTACTCTTAATTCTTCACTGTTTAAACCACCACCCCAATTTAATAAAGTGCAGTATGATCATGATGCATCATAATACACCTCTAAAACAGTGTAATTTCTCAAGACATAAAAATTAACAGATTAGACGTCCCACAGAACGCAGAAAATATAAACCACACTACTCATAAAATCAGTTCTTACAAATGGGTACAAAAAATTATGGAACTTCAAGAAATTAGAAAAGCTGCATCCACCTTACAATCAAGGCCATGTTTGAAGAGTCTACGAACGTAATCGACGACTCCTTTTCGCTTCTTCTCGGAATCGAGTGTTGGGTGCATATAATTCACCACTTGCCAAGCAGCTTGCTCTGCCGCGGCCCAACACTCCGCATTTATTGCCTCCGGATCAGGAGGTGGGCTCTGCCACAAACCATAACCAAAATTCATGCCGGCTTCCCCCGCGAAATCGCCGGCATTTTGATCCACGGTCTCAAAAACACCCATACTCAGTTTTTTACTTATTTGTTGTTCTTCCATGTAAAAATCAAGCAAAAGAATTAGAAGACCCGTGTATGGTTTTCACTATTTTCTACACTACAGGTGGTTTCTTGATGTTAGAAACATAAAAGAGGGGTTTAAAATTTGGGGGTTTTTTGTGAATTATTGCAACTTTAACAATCTGCTACTTACAAATACACACGTATGTATATGTGGGTGTGCTTGTCTCTGTTGGCTTTCATCTTTACAAGAAAAAATTCAGAAATGAAGAAAAAAATAGCAGGTATAATTTGGGTTGTTGGGTTCCTTCTTTGGAACTCTAGTCCTTCTTTAACCGCCTAACACGCGCACAAGCACAAACATAAACACAGTTTGTATTTTATCTTTAACGCCTCGTTTGAACCACGTTAATAGAAAAAAGAGAATGAAAAATATAGTCATTACGAGTTCTATATAAAAGATAAATTTTTAAATATAGTGATTTGATATGATAGAAAACGATCATATTTTTTATTTTAATGAGTAAATAATGGGAAACAAACGAGAGCTAAATGTGTGTGTGTTTATATATATATAGAGAGAGAGAGAGGCACACTTGTGTAACAACATAGTCATCTGGGATCTTGTTACATATATATTAAAATTTACATAATGAATTAAATAATGTCACATAACACTCTACTATTTATCAGTTTAAAATACAATCAACTTTTTTATTCAAACTTTTTTCTTCATATCATATTTTATAATACTTTATGTGCACAAGTAACAAAATTTTGTTATCTCTGAGTGGCCTGCACATAGACTCAGGCAATAAAAAAATTTTGGAGGATAAAATTTATTTATTTATTTATTATTGTAAGATATATAGTTGATTTTGCCTCAAAAATATCATGGTTGCTTTTAAAATTTAACCCAGTATTTTAAGAGAAAAGATATATCAAGTACCGATATCAACTCATTAATGAATAATAAATTTAATCTAAAATTTTATACTCACAATAAACTTACTCATCAAAAATTAATTTGACATAATATCAACACTTAGCGAAAATTAAGCACAATGCTTATCAAATTATTTTTCCTTTTTCTAATTTTCATTTACTTTTAAAAAATGACTTTATGATGTAGTTTCGATTTTTTATCGAGGAATTTTTTTTTTGGTGTAATATCTTCAAGCGACATTATAGAAGAAGTTTGAAATAGCAAAATCTCAAGTTAAGATAGAAAAGTTTTGAATTGAGATCTCCACTCCTCGATAAAGAACGCAGTTTTAATGTATGTGGCGAAACTTTTCTTGAGACATTACTTTCGCCCACCAATATCATTATGCACTTGGAAACCCAAATCGCTTAAGGGATACAATAAAGGCTAATGTTATAATTTATATGGATTGCGCATCTACGAAGACAAGTTGAAAATCAAATATTTATAAATGCCAATACTCTCGAAATTCATATTTTCACTTTGAGAATAACCAAGTATAAACAAGATTGTGAAGAGACGGAGTATGCACGTGTCTACATGGATTTTCAACTTTACACAACAGTAGGATTTATAATAATAGTTGATAAAATATAACTTTTTTAATGATTGTAGGAATTCGGACCAGCTCACGCACAACTCGACTAATCCCACGAAATTATGAATTTTATAGTCGGATACTCACCTCATTGACCTTGAATGGACTCGAATTCGTGATCACTGGTAAGCAAATCCAAGACCTGACCACTGAGTTATCCCTCCAGGTTACAATAGTTGATAAAATATGTGAACAATAAATTGATAAAAATCATGGATCATATAAAATATTTAGGCAATAGGAACCAAACAAAGGCTCCGTTCAATCTAGAAAAACTCATAACTAATTATAATGAATTGATATGAAAATACGCAAAAAACAATCCACACCAATCCGTGTTCACCTCTGAAAACTCAACAAGTGCCCAATCTAAGCACAAACCTGTCCTTTATCGACAGGCCGACCACGTTGACTCTGGACCAGTTCGAATATCAGTTTATCCATCCCAACCCATCCAATTTGCACCTCCACTCTAACGTACTTTTGCCTTGCCATACAATCAATGGCCTACTAAAATTTACGAAACAAAACCCGAGCCACAGATATAAGCCACTCATCGTGAGCCTACTCCCATCATAAAAACACAACGACCACTGCAAACAAAACACTTTACAACACACTAACCTGAACCTGGATACCTAACATCCTTACCAATACAAAATCTAATCAACCTTCAAAACACAAGTATTGCCACTCCTCATTATTATAGATGTACAAGTGATATAGAGCATGTAAAGTTGACGAGAATGCTTCTTTTAGGCTACTAACTGTTGTAGAATTAGCTCAAAATCTTCCAAAACAATATGCTTCCAAGGCCATGTTTTTGGAAGGAAAAATGAAATACATTGATTAGCACGGGATGAGATACTTCAATGTTGGAAATCACATAATCACATGGATCTTGGTCCGACAAAAAAACTGGATTAAACAATATATGTCAAAAAACTGGTTATAAGTCAAAACCATGGTAATAAAATGATTGCCATAACTGAGTTCCAAAACTCAGTAATTGAGAAGACGGAGAAGCATGTTTTAACTTTTAAGCACGGGCAGCAACCGGTGCTCCACCAGGGCGTGGCCCTTGACCTGGTTTCGGTAGATCCTCCTGCAATTAAGGAAACAAATTGAAAATTAATTTAATCAGGAAAGTAAATAAAGGTTATGGATTGAAACAACGAGAAAAATGCAGCTGATTCTAGTCTCAAATGTAAAGAAGTTGAAAATGCCCAATTAAAGATTTTACATAACTGTATTATGCATACCAGAGCCGACCTAAAAAGGGAAAGCAAAATATTCAAACCAACACTAAATAGAGCACAAACACTGGGAAAATGGCTTAAAAAGTGACCATGACACATATATTACACCTAAATTGAATGATATTATTGATTGACAAAAAGTGCAGGTATCTTAGAATCACAGCCTTTTTATGCATATCCCAAATTAAATATCTGACACTTTATGCTGTACAACATTCAGGTCTGAGGCTTAATAATCACGTCTCTTGAAAGTTTGAAGTAAATTTGAAAATCGTGTTTGGCAAAGCATCGTTCAAATAAATATGAGTTTCTGGGGAAGGAGAGAGGGAGAGAGATTGCAAGCAAAACTCAATAGACTGATTCAAGTCTCTATAGAACAATCAATTAAAAAAATGCTACTTGAAGAGGAACAAGTGGTAGATTTACTACAAGAGATTACTGGTAACTTTACAATGCAGATCAAATTAAATTGCAAAAACTTACCCTTGGACGTCTGAAGCGCTGTGGTGGCTCACGGTTCCTCCTATCAGTACGGGATCGGACCCTAACAACCTTGGAGTGAATGGCACAAGAAACACAGTACTGCATCTTCAGATATAGCTTGGGAAGGGTGTACACTTGGTAGAGAAATTAAAAGAACGCATGTATTAGATAATTTATCAGAGATTACATGGTCATTCTAAAACGCTCTAGACAGGAATAAGGAATGTGTACACGTGTCTAACAAGTAATTCAGAAAGTGGATAACTCACTGTCGAAAGCACATGCTTCCTGAACATCCCTTACAGCAGCTTGCTCAACTATGTTCCTCACGAGAAACCTCTTAATGGCTTTGTCCTATAAAGCATAGGAACAATATAAGGTACATATGATATGATGGAAGCCTCTTCATAAACTGATTCTGTAAAACTGGATATCAATAATTTATACACATTTTAAAAACTTCAAGCTTAGGCACTATGTTTAATATGTCAAAGAAACATGTGAATGAACTGACAACCAAATCTTCCCACAATTCAAGACCTACAGGGCTACAGGCAGCCAGATTTTACACAAGAGTAAATTCTATTCTCGAAGCAACGAGTGGTTATCCAAAATAAAGCAACATATGATAAACTAATCAAGTTTTCAGATGGACGGAGAAACACAGTCATCAATTAAACTATGGTGGATATTCTCCATACTCTCAAGTTAAAATTCAGTCATTAACAAGTACGTATTAGCGAAGCTACTGAACCATTAACTTAGTTTTAACAGACAAACAGTATTTAGAAAATCCAATATAAAATTCAGCATCCAATCTAATGCATCACACATAGGAAAATTGAATATTGTTTTTTTCTCGCTGAAAGATAATATCAGCAAATGCAATTTCATTTTTCCTACGCAAATAAAAACTACAGATGAAATAAATAATTAACATAAGCATCAGATCTGTCACGAATTTCATTCCTTCTTTACGAATTTTTGTTCCGCTTAAACAAAACATTCATGTAGTTGAAACTAAAAAGTACCTTAGGGCAGCACTTGCCACAGTTTGAGCAGCGAATGAAATTAACGTGTCCACGGCCATGCTTGTTGCGTCCTCCGTTCCTCCGCTTGAATGTCTGCAAATACATACAAAAAAATAAAGAAAAACTATAGGGAAATAAGAAAGTCGTTAAACAATTTTTCTGATAAATTAAACGTAACATTTACCATTGTCGATTGACTTGTAGGTTTTCGCGCACTTCAGAGAACTGATGAGAGAAAAATTCACAGTTCGTGGAAATTTATGTGAGGCTTATTCTGAAGCCCTAGAGTCCATTGGGCTTGTTCATCAAGTCGGGTATGGTTCGGTTTAGTAAAGTTATTTATTATAGCAATAATTCATTTTATTTTAGTACAAAAAGTATGAAAATTTTTAATGGGCAACTTATAAAAACAACCTTAAAATCAGGGTCCTTTGAAAAATCGTATGAAATATTTTTTAAAAGTAAAAAATACTGTATAAAATTAAAAAAGTGATACAATGTCACTTCTTGTAAAAATTGTGTCATTTTTTTTTAAAAAACTGATACAATATCACTTTTAAAAGTTTAGTATCACTTTTTATTAAAAAATTACATATAATATCACTTTTATTAAAAATTAATGTTTTGTCACTAAAAAAAGTGATAGAAATTTCAAAAAGACTATAAGACAATTAAAAAAAAGTAACAAATACTAAAAAAAGTGACAATTACTTTAATAAGTGACAAAGATTCAAAAAAGTGACAGAAATTTTTTAAAAATGACTAATTTAAAAAATTGACAACTTTAAAAAAGTTACACAGATTCAAAAAAGTAACAGAAATTAAAAAAAAAAGGTAACAAACATTCAAAAAGTTACAAAATTCAAAAAAAAAATGATACAAATTCAAAAAAGGTAACAAACACTCAAAAAGTGTCAAATACCTATTGAATAATTAGCATCTATTTTACTTTATTAAAAGTTTTGGTAGAGAAAAAAATGATAGAAATCAATGAGGTGACTAAAAAAGACAAAAATTCAAAGAAAAAAATAATGAAAAAAAAACCAATGAAAAATATTGAAAAATGTGACAAAAAATTCAAAAAAGTGACAGAAATTTAAAAAGAATGACACATTAAAAAAGTTACACAAATTACATTGTGATAAACCATATCTTTTGCATGTAGCAAATAATAATAATAAAGGTTGAATCTTACGATTTGTCAAAGCATTAAAAAAATTTATCGTGTATCCAATACATATAATAAGAAAAGGGAGAAACGAACTCAAGAGTTCCACAAAACCAATGTTGTGCTTCCCCTTGTGATTGGGAGCAATGTCATCACGCATTTGCGGCCATCCATTCCAAGAGCCAGAAAAGACAATCGCTGTTTTGCTTTCCCTTGTTGGTACGGATGCCAATGTCAACATCATACTTCATTGGGGAATCGTGTCATAGAAATCAATGGCGAGGATGCTAGAAAGTGCGGCTTTATTAATAGGCTGCAGAGAAGATAACATAACAAAAGCAATCCCGCATTCCAATCAATAATTTAAGATTAATCCAAAGAGAATTGCACCAGGTACACTTAAGTGCTCACTTGATGATCAATTCTCGAGTCAGCAGGGAAGTCTGAAGCTGGTTGGTGAATGTTCCATGAGTATGACCAGCAATTGCACAAGCTGTTAGAGACGACTTATAAAAAGGATTATGTAAAGGTTGGTTTTTGATATATTTGTTTGACCAGTTTTAACCCGTAAGAGCGTGATCAAAACACAATTTATATGAATGAAAATTTGGATAGAGTTTCGGTATAAAAATTACGCAAAACAAGGATTAAAAAGGAGTAGAAATAGAGAATAATCCAAGGCGAGACGTTATCGCTTTCCTTAAGATAAATTGCCCCACTACGGTGCTCACGGTGAATGACACTTGTCTCCCAAAATACAATGGATTCACAACTTGTGGTAACAGCATTTCAAACCACAAGAAACAGACGAACTTTTGACAGAATTTCCTCTCTACAAAGGAAATGTATGAAATGCTACAAAATTAGAAAGAGGAGAATTGCAAGAGGAGAATGAATGTTCAATGCAATTGGTGTATCCAAAACCATATCCATAGGATTCTATTTATAGATGTAGAAAGGGTGCAAATGAAGTAGTATAGGCCAAAACATGCATCCTTTCAAAAAAGTTGCAACACTTGGCCAAAACCAGCACCTTTTGAAAAGTTGCAACACTTCAATTCTTCCAACTTTGGTCCGTAATTTCTTATTCATCCAAAATTGGTTTCGAGATTCCAAATATACCACGACGAGTAGAATAAGTTGGTCTATTTACTTTTGTAATTTGACCATCGGATCAAGTCCGAATATTTGATCGAAGTTGACACGTAGTCACACCTTTTCATTTTCCATTTTTACACACCTTTTCATTTTTCAATTTTTACACACCTTTTCATTTAATATTTGAACCAATTTCTACAATCCCCTACATGAATGAAAATTCAGGTACGTATATACAAATGCGATGATATGATGCAATGTAGAGAGGGTGCGAAAAAATACTGCATCAGGGATGGTGACTTCTGGCCTTGAACCTCCCTTAGTGAAATATTATCGGACTTACTCAGCTAATTGGTGAACCATAGGTCTCGAATCACTCAGCCTTTGGTGTAAGTCAAGACAACAGTACTTACACAGATATCTTCCCTATTCTGTACTTAGTTCTCATGACTTGGTTCATTTTGGCCCTGAACCCTTCTTGGTTTCATAAGTGTTTAAAGAATTCAAACCTTAAACAATGCTTATCGAAGCAGCCCCACTTCACACTTACATAGGTGACCTCCTATTAAGAGTATTCTGCCATACTCTACTTGACTTAATCAAAATATAGGAATCATTAAAAGATAATTTTAGCCTTTATTTACTCTGCAAAAAGCACTTTAGTATCATAGGAATGAGTTAGGAATTCTAATTTCTTAAGTCCTTCATGGAATTTTCACAACTTAGTTGTCTCTTTGAACCAAGATCTTGGGATCTCCAGTCAACAAGGTAGAGTTACCATTGCAAAAACTCTTACGTAGTAGGCTTTAATCTCATTCCTCTCGATAAGCAACGCATTTGATCTCTAGGCAAACTTTTTGTCAGTGGATTCGCAATATTCTCCTTTGATTTCACATAATCTATGGAGATAACGTCATTTGAGATCAGTTGCTTAATGGTGTTGTGTCTACGACGAATATATCTAGACTTCCCATTATACGTGGTGCTTCGAGCCCTTCCAATTGTTGATTGACTATCACAATATATATTGATCACAGGTACTGGCTTGGGAACATGGAACATCTTCTAAGAAATTTCGAAGCCATTCTGTTTCTTCTCCAGCTTTGTCCAAAGCAATAAACTCAGATTCCATCGTTAATCGAACTATGCACGTTTGCTTTGTTGATTTCCATGATACAGCAGCTCCACCAATGGTGAAAGCATAACCACTAGTGGACTTGGAATCCTTCATATAGGATATCTAATTCGCATCACAATATCTTTCTAGTACCGTAGGATATTTTGTGAAGTGTAATTCATAGGTTAAGGTATACTTCAAGTACCTTAAAGCCCTCGTCAAAACCTTCCAATAATCACAGTTTGGATTACTTGTAAATCTACTAAATTTATTCGCCGCAAAGCAATATCCGGTCGAGTGCGGTTTGTAAGATACATAAGACTGCCAATTATTTGTGGATATCTTAGTTGTGATATGCTTTCTCCCGTATTCTTGACTAAGTGCATACTCGGATCAAGAGGAGTTCTTGCAGGACTTTCTTCAAACACGTCAAACTTCTTAAGTACTTTTTTCTATGTAGTGAGATTGTGAAAGTACAATTTCATCTTACATTCTAGAGATTTTAATCCCTAGGATTACATCTGCCACACCCATATCTTTCATATCGAAGTACTTTGTTAGCATCTTTTTGGTGTTAATCAACATTTCGTGACTATTGCTCATTATTAACATGTCATCTACATATAGACAAACAATTACATAGGCATACGGTATATGTTTAATATATACACATTTGTCACGTTCGTTGATCTTGAATCCATTTGACAGCATTGTTTTGTCAAACTTTTGGTGCCATTGTTTAGGAGCCTGTTTTAATCCATACAAAGATTTAACAAATTTACACACTTTGTGTTTTTGGTTAGAAGAAATGAACCCTTCAGGTTGCTCCATGTAAATGCCCTCTTCTAACTCACCGTTTAGGAATGCTGTTTTTACTTCCATTTGATGAATCTCAAGATTGTGTATTGCAGCAATTGCAATTAACAACCTTATCGACATGATTCTAGTCATAGGTGAGTAGGTATCAAAGAAATCAAGTCTTTCCTTTTGCCTATATCCTTTAGCAACCAATCTAGCCTTATATTTATCGATGGATCCGTCAGTTTTCAATTTCTTTTTGAACATCCATTTGCATTCTAAAGACTTGTTACCGGGAGGTAAATCAACCAACTCCGATGTATGGTTTTACATTATAGAATCTATCTCATTATTAATAGTTTCTTTCCAATGCGGTGCTTCTGGTGTAGACATTGCTTCATCGAAAGTCTTTGGATCCTCCTCTACCATAAAGGTTAGAAAATTTGGGCCAAATGTCTTGGAAGTCCTAGTCCTTTTACTACGCCTTGGTTTTTCCTCATTTGAAATTCTATTGGTAGTTTCATATGTTCTCTTGTTAGAACAAAGACACACAAATTTATCTTAAGATGAGCACTATTGTACCGTGTGAACTTCAAGACAGCTCTCTGACCATATGGTTTGGCAGACTGAACGATGATGTCTTGAGGATTCTCAATAGTAACAATAACCCTTGCGGTCATCATAAGCTTTTCCCATGCTTTTCCTAGGTTAATGATTTAAATTCCTACAAAGATGAACAAAAAACAAAAATGACTATTAACAACTGGAGAAGAAACTGGAATATGAATACTAGAGACTCCCGAAAATCCTAACACGAGAAAAATATATGAAATTGAAATTGACAACAATAAGCAATTTAGTTATAGTTTCATTTTTAGTTAATAAAAAGAAAAACTCAAACTAGGCGACCTAATTTTCAAATGTCATAATTCAGTCTCCAGGTAATAAAATAACATACTTAAAGAAACTTAATTACAATTACAACAATACTAACTTAATCTCAATTAAAAATATAATCAAAAACACGAAAACAATCCATTTTTTTCTCGAGAATAACAACAGGTATACGCTTAGCACATACGCAGGAGCGAATCCAGGATTAGATTCAAGATCGGACTATAAAATTTCAAACAGGCTAATACCAACGACAAAAAAAGCCTTAAAAAAATAAATTCTTGGCTTTGGGGGGACTACAGCCCAGCTTAGTCCCCCCTTACATCCGGCCCCTGCACATACGATAAACAAAATCATCAAATCGAAATAAACAAACTCAAACAGAAAAACTAGAAATATCAAGAGAACTTTAAAAATCAAATAATTTATGAAACACATGGGCTATATAGTTTAATAAAAATGGAAAAATTCAAACTACAGTTTATGATTGACGAAATAACGGAATTGCTGCAGTTACCCATTAGAATTTGTGGGTGAAGATGGAGCCATTTTAGAGGACGATCACTTTGGTTGGTGAGAAAGTCATAACAAAATGAGAGGTGTGATGAAGCATACAAGGAATTAGAAAGAGGAGGAATTGATAAAATTTTGGTTGAAGAAAGAAAATTGGAAGGCGATATTATGAAAAATGGAGATGAGAGTGCGGTGGCTGAGGTTCTGGTGTGACTGGGGTGGAATTTGTGTATGTCGATTATGATATGGAGAAAGGAGATGAAAGTATTAAGCGAGAAAGTTTTTAGATATAAATCTAATTTGTTATTTTTTCAGCGTAAAGAGCCTAATTTCGTCATTTTCAATTTCAATAAGGGCCCTACACTTTTGCAAGTGAAAAGTCGAATTTATATATGAGAAACACGGCCTTAGAAAATATAATTTGACATGATAGACGAAATTAAAGATGGAATAGAGACACGATACTAGATTGTGTACGTTAGATTTGCAACTTGTCCATGTGGATCGTTTGCTAATTAATTATCAATTTCTAAATCTTGATCTAATCACCTATTTATTGGAAGTGAATACATTTTTATATTCATAAAAAACATTATTAATCCTTGTATAATTTTCATCTAAATTAAAATTAACAATCAATTTTAATCATATATTTCATAGGTTCCATAACTTTTCAATTAGCCATTTCATTAACTTTTATCAAAATTACTAAAAATCTAATTTTAATCCACACCAAACAAAGGCTAATTACTTGGCTCGTGTCAGGTTACGATTACGAATTTGGTACGACGACAATCAACCTTAAAGAACATAACAATCATCACGGTGTATTAAACTAAGACAATCATCTTCGATGGATTGAAATTAAAATTAATATTGAATTTTCTTATACTATTCAAATAAATGAGACCTATACTCGAGTAGATATAATTCAGATCATATCTTTTGAATTAATTGAATTTCATTAACCTGTATTTCATACTCAAAGCTGCAACTTCTTCATTTGTTTCATAAGGGAAAATTTATCAAAGAAAATATCAAGGATTCTTTTCTAAGATACGGATATGGATATGGAAAAACAATACCAGTGAAATTATCAATTCTATTGGGAAGCCTAGTTTATACAAAACTGCTCCATCAAAGGACAATTTTAAGATCCGATACTAACAAATAGAAGTTTAATCCTTTCATATGCATAAACTCTTGATCTGCCAAGCATGGAAATCCGTGCAGCGAAATCTTCATTGCTGGAAAAGCTTCGCCCATATATTTTGAATTGTGTTATGAACTCAGACAGAGGAAATGTTATGCTTGCAGGTCCTTGGCTGAATTCCATCCAGTGCCTCTTGGAGCACCTTCGGTTAAAATGCCTCCTTCACTTTCAATATTAATCAGAGGATCGGATTCACTTTCCTTGGCCTTCAAACATAAAAAGGAAGAAAGCATTAGCACATCGATTTTCTAAGTGAAAACTGCACTGTTAGCTTTCGACCATTGCCCAGGAAACAAGTTGGTTATCAACCTTCTGATTCATTTGCACAATTCCTGTCCAAGTCTCTATTAAATGGACATATGGCCCTAACGTTCAACTATTGAAGCTAAGATTTTACTTCGCAACTTGGGCTAGTGCCCATAAATTAGAAGTCGTGCATGTTTTCATGAGCCACAAGACAATTTTACAAAAAATTGGATGCTTTCTGTCGTTGGGGTGGATTCACGTGCAGCTATAATTAAAGGTTGGTGCCAACTTGCCACTCGAACAATAGAGGACCAATGAAACAATTTTTCCATTTTCTAAATATAATGAAAAAGCAGCAACATTATGAGAGAGGATGAATAATATTAGACGAGAAGTATTGCAAGTACCTGAGACAATTGTGCTGCTGCTTCATCAGCAGCCTTTTGCTGGCTTTCAACTGTGCAATAATAAGAATAAAGTACCATCCCAACAATTGCAACCAAGATCCCTAGAAGGTTTCGCCAGCTAAAGGGGTCGTGTAGGAGAACATAGCCAAAGGCCAAAACAAGGCATGTTTTTAGATGTCCTAGGACTTGATAAGTGACTGGTGATGTTTTCCCAATTACCAGGAAGGTACTGAAGTTCACGGAAACTGATATTAGGCAGGAAAGGACAATAAATGCCTGTAATAAAAAACAATAAAGTTAACGCGCTATGCTGCCTGTAACAGTTGAAAGGAATTGAGTTTCGATCTTCACCAGCACTTGAGGGGTATAATTGAAAGCAAATACATTCTGATTCGTCAGAAACCCATCCAGAAATGGTCCAGTAATGAATAGAGTGATTGCTTGATATGGACAAGATTGATACAGGAGTTGGGTTGACGAAACCTTGAACTTTTTCTGAATAGTATTTGTCATCTGAGTGTATTCAGTTAAGATCTCAAATAGTTGCGGGCCAAATCTATGTAACAAACTGCTGAAATTTCAGTATCTGAACAGCTTGAAAAGTTAAATGACAGAACATTTTTCTTCTTGAGAAAAATGGTCTAAAAAGAAGCATGCTTGATCGGGAGAGAGGGAGGTGGGGCGAGGGAGGGGATATGTTATTGCAGAGAACAGATGAGGATACAATTTGTGCAATGCAAGTTGTAAGAACCGCAAACAGAGACAAGATGGAACCCAGAAAATTTAGCTGCAGATCAGTCACTGTTGCGATTCCAACCCCCACGAGAAGAATAGTAAGTGAAAGCTGGACATTCCTACTGCAAATGGTAGTGAAGAACGTGTTAGCAGTCAAACTTCAACATAAATGCATGCACAAAAATAGATTTAAATTCTGGAATATGTAGGAAAAAAGCAATCTATATGTATCAAATAAAGCTTAAGTTGAAGGAGCTTAAGGCATTAGAACAAAAATTAAAGAAACACTGTCCGATCTATAATCGAACTATGGACAGTTGCCCTTCCAAAACTTGGAACACGGGATTGTTTTTTATTTTAGATCCAACTTGAATCTCTTCAGTCATGTTCATCGATAACAAGAAAACTATTTGAGATTCATAGCTTACTTCTCAATAATTCTCTCTCTTTGGATCAAATAAAGGCCACAGCATAAAAAATGTAGAGCAGTTTTGATGAGGACATCATCTATTTTATTTTTAGTTGGACTTTATTTTATTTTGTGGACTTTATTTATGTTTTAGATTTTTATTCATGTAATTGGGCTTGTATTGGCCCAAATCCATTCTAGTTAGGTTTTTAGTCTACACTATTTAAACCTAATTGCGATGTAATTTCAGTAGTTGATGAATGAATAATATTTTGGGGCTTATGGCGAAATTTCCCCTCTTTCCCGTTCTTCCTCTTCCCCTAGTTTTTTCTTCTTCCATCCCTTCCCCTGATTTCTTCTTCCTGATTCATTGATTTTCACTTTCTTCATTAATTTTTCTATTGGTGCTGCATCAAATTTGGTATCAAAATCGAATCTTGGGTATTTCCTCTCATACAATCCAAAATTTCTTCTTATTTTCTTCCCAAAATTTGTTGGAACAGCACAATTGAAAAAGATTTAGCATAAAAACAGCATTTTTCATTTTTTTTAGTTCTCTGTCTCTGTGAAAAAAAAAAATTGTGTGTACTGTTCATGGTACTATTCACACCCGAAAAATTCAATTTTCGTATTTTTCTTTCCCAAAAAAAAGAGAGAGAGATATATATACTGTTCACGGGGGAAAAATTCAGTTTTAGTATTTTTCATCATTTTCTGCCAAATAAAAATAAAAAAAATCAATTTTAGCATTTTAGACGTTTGTTGCTGTTAAGTGCTGTTTCACAAATTTTCAATCCTAAGAACCTAATCCAAATATACTCACAAATATATTCCTTTTATCCCTAGCCAAACCCATGCAGCTCAATAACCCCTAAAACCCAATTAACTCAACCCATTATCCCTTCCATACACAACCCACTTCCCATCATAATCATCCAACCACTTACTCCTAGCCCAATTCCAACATCTCAAAAATAACCCAACCCATTACTTGAATTAAAATAAATCAGTCCACTTAACACATGTTATCACATCCCATTTAATACATAAACGACTAACAATAGGGATCAATTCCACTTGCCCGTCAGTTATAACTCAACGCACAACAGAGCCAGAGCAATAACCAGTATAAATCACAATCAACAGGGAGTGACTTTTAGAGTGGAAGACATCTACAAAGAAGGATAGGACACAAGCATAACTGGGGTCCACATTTCAGAAATTCAAGCAACTAAATAACAGGGAGTCCTTAATCTCTATTTAGTATTAGTTTATACTACTACTTCATTTTTAAAATTACATCAATTAAAATTTTGTGCTGTTGTTACCTTAACAATATTAGCCTTAACCACACTTTATCAGAATCATTGAATGACTTAACTCCCATTGGTTCCCCATTTACCCCGCGTGAGATTTTGATTCATCATTTGTAGACTTGCTTTTAACCCCTCAATCTATTTCAAGTGATTAAGTCTTTTAATTAGTGTTTAACCCTTACTTTGCTGTTTTACATATATCAACAATATTAATTTGCAATATTTGGATTTGCTTAGTCCTCCAAATTTAAAATTAAAAAAAAAATAAAAATGGTTCGGGTTATTTTTCATTGCTTACACTCATTGTTCATTGATCTCTCTATTGCATGTCATTTAGCTACTAATATAGTGCATTCATAGTGTTTGACTGGCCGTCTTGTCACTTCTAGTTTCTGTACCTAACATGGACCATTTACAATTTGATGCACTCACTCAACAAATAGCAGCTATCCAAACCCAAATGACTGCTACTCTTGAAGAGAGAAAGGCCCTCTCTGCTAATTTGAACAATTTTAAGCAAATTCCTCTTTTGATCGACGTTGATAATTCTGAAGTATCCCATCATAGACATTATCGTCTTCGACAAGGAGATCAAAAATATTTTAAATACGATCGTAGTGATAGGGAACAACTTTGTCGACGAGAACGAGCCTATGACCGTCACGGTACTCATTCTCTTCCTCATCATAAGGAGAGTTTCTTTAGGGACACTAAATTATACACTTCTACTTTTGATAGTTGCTTAGATTTTGAAATTTTTACTCAATGGACTACTCTTAAACAAGGGAATCGATTAGTGACTGACTATATTGCAAACTTTGAGGAATTTCGAACCAAATGTCATGTCATCGAGGATGAGACCACAACTGTGAGTAGCTTTAGTCAAGGTCGAAGAGATGATCTTAGGCGTGAGATTTTCTTTCGAGGTGTCACTACTCTTGATCACGCTTATTCTTTAGCCAGAGATTATGAATTGACTATTAGCACTCTATATGAAAAGCGCGATCACCATCGTTCACCCATGCCATTAGCGCCACCTCGTCATAAGTCTATCATAGAGCCTTTCTCGTCCAATGTTCCTCCCATTTGGGAAAATAAGTGTAAAGGTTATGATATCCTAAGACCTTCTTCTTTGTATCGAAGGCGTAGTGATATTCCCCCTTTCGTCTCATCAACACCACCTTCTCCTATTAAACCCCTTCTAGGTTCTCTCCCATCTAATGCTCCTCTTCTGTTGGACAATAAAGGTCAAGATTTTGAAACTTTAATAACTTCTTCTCATTTGCAGTGCTTCAACTACAAGGACTTTGGCTACATCTCTTTTGAATGTTCTAATCAAACCTTATTCATTGAAGAACAAAAGAATATGAGAGATGAGTGATTAGAAAATCAAATCTACGAACCTAAACTTCAAGAATTTGATGAATTGGATGACAGTGAGGACACCCCCTTAGATAGTATTCGGACTTTTCCTATGACTCTAGGTATTGTACCCCTTGTTCCTAATACCTCTCAGTCAAATGTTGTGTGTTCTACTCTTATCCCACCCAAGGGTATTGATGATTTGGGTAATCATGCTCTTTGCAAGAAAACTCTGGGAAATTGGAATGCTGCATCAGGTTTGCTATGCATCTACCCGTAGACACTCGCCAAGAGCAACTTCTACTAGAATTAGTTTCGAGGTTAATTTGAAAAATAGTTGAAACATAATGAACACAAAATAAAATTACTTGAGTTCACTAGACATTCAATTATCCACGAAGGAATAGCAGTTTAATCTCTTTTCATCTTCCACGAGGGCTTCTGATAGGCCACCTATCCAAATTAAATACCAAAGACGCAAGGGTAGGGTAAAGGCAAAAAAGAATAAACAACCAGCATGTGCTCACAACAGAATCGGTTAGTGGCTAGTATATAAGCAGAGAAAGAGGGTGGTGATGGGGTCTGAAAAAATCAGGAGAACTGGGGAGAGCCTAGAACTCTCAAAAGTCCAATTATCCATTTCTTTATTGTCATTTACATTTCAATATAATTCCAACTTTTGTGAGAATAGGAGTCTGCACTTGATGGCATTACAGAATTATTCCAATAGAGAAATATATTGAGCTTGCCTTGCTGTTTTCTATTATTTATTATTTTAATTGCTTTGATATCCTTGATTCAGCTCACTGGTTTGCCTTGGCAACAGGGTCTAAACAGCTTCTCCAGACGTAAAAAAGGGGGGGAAAAAAAGACAAGACTATCAAGAGTCCAAGGTCCAAATGACATTAAGCACAATCAGCTTACAATTATACCACTTACTCCATATAAGAATCACCAAAATCAATATACTAACTTAAAATGTAATTCTTTGTCAAGTTGAAACTATAAATTTATTATCGCATTTCATCAATACACACGCACGCGCTATGCACTTTAATATGGTTATTATATTTTTTTCTTTCAATAAACAGAAACCTAATACATCTGTACAAGAACAGATATACACAAGCAAAAAAAGGTCAAAATATAATTGAATCAACAAGAAAGGACATTTGCCCAAGGCCAACGGCCAATCTTGCATTGCCCCCTTTTGTTTTTAGATTGTAAAAACAGTTTACCAAGATAAAATCTGGAATCAAACCGATGGCGAAGATCTAACCTGAATATTTTCCTGAAGAAAATAGTCTCTAAAAGAACCGTGCAAGGGATTATGGCCAGTTTTGTCATCTACAAAGCAAGAACCATAAAATATAAACGTCGAGAAACTGCAACTCAGATGAAACAACAGAATCTGTACAAGTTTTACTGACATGAAATTAATCGAGATAATTGTCAGAGTAGAACCTCCAACCTTATTGACCAAATGACAGGTCAAGTTCCAATATGCATTATCTAAATGAAATCATCCTGGTAGATAATAAGATACTAACTAGAGAAACGACAATTAAAGCAATTAGATACTTGGACTGCATGACATCAAAGCAAATGCTTCTCTATCAGGCAACTATTTCAAGATATAAGGATCTACAGAGGTTGGGGTTGGCTCTAAGTTACTTGGATTTTCTAACTCTCTAGATAGGTCTTGTGCCTGCAACAAAACCTTTATCCAATCCCTTGAGTGGATTGGATAGTCTACAATGACTCTATGATACTCCAAAAATGAACATCACTGAACTTGGACATTGAATTTTATTTGATACTCCTGCCAGATTTCAAGCAACATAGCCTTAGGGCTCGGATGAGAGATAAAGGAATTTAATTTCAGATCTGCCCAACTTATAACTATAAAACTGACCGTGAACGTCAGTCTATTATTTTTGAAGGGACAAAAGCAAAAAAATCTCCTATTATTCAACAAAAAAAATTGAGAAATCTTAATGATTTGGAAACTTACTTTCAAGTAGGTTGCAAAACCTAACCTGATAAAAACCAACAGAATTGAAACCCAGGCTAAGATTAAGAAGTCCAATAGATGTCCCATTCAGGATGCCAAATCCCATGACAGCTCTTGGATCAAATGGCTTGTGCTCGAACAATTTCATCCATCGGACAACATGAAGAGAACAAAATGTGACAAGAAGATGCCAACTCGTTAAGGTCGTAGCTGAAAAAATCACAGTGGATCCAGAGAACCAAAATCAACAGGTTAAAGAATTAAGAAAATTCAACTAAACCACAATGGTCTTACAAATCATCAGGGGAAAAAAAAAAGCAGGAATAGATGCCACAGTTAAAGTTATGATGATTTCCCAACAACTAACTGAGTTTTTAAAATACCGAACATAAAATTCTAATGACAACAAACTCAATAGCTTATAAGTTATGACTAACATCATATAAGGCTTTTAGAAGAACTGAGAGAGATGTTACGCATGCTTCAAAATTATCATTCTAGACTTTACATAACCTTGCTTAGATGCTAAAATAGAATCTTTGAGAAATAAGCTTGCTTCAACAGAAAATTTTGAATAATAAATCAATGAACACCTTGACATCATCATATTCCATATCATTCAAAAGGAGAGGGTGAAATTCATTACTATCTGTTTGCATTTTCTTAGAACGTGTTGCTTATTAAGGATGCAATTTCTTTCTAGAACATGCCTATCTCACTTAATAGGAATAAAATGTAGACTGCAGAAAATCATGGCCAAGGTTTTGTCACCATTTTAAAGCACGACTTCTGTAACTGCGAAAGAATTGCTCATAAATGTTAAACACATGGACATTGATATAAACTTTAATAAAGTTTATTTTAAAGATTTTCCTACTTCTTAGCCATACTCAAACATATCACAGAGGCAATTGTCAGTCTAATGAATGTCAGCAAGACACAGGACTCAAATCTCAGTTTAAGAAAGCAAGAACCAACTTGAAAATAATACTAGGTCTAGTTTTCCGAGAACATTTTCGTTTTTCAGAATAAAAAGTTATCGAACTGCCCCTCCCAAGAACCTACAAAAGTCCATCATTATAATTCTCTGATACTCGTGAGCCCCTCCATTAATTTGCGTGTGGTTCTCACTAATATTTACTTGAAATCATAGTGAAAGTACCACCCAAAGAGTTGGCACTACCTGCGAGGCTGTTTTGCCATATTAAGATAAATTTAATAAAACACTGTAAGATGTCATGAGCCCCAGATTTCTTTATTTCTTTAAAATGGTGCCTGGTTTACCAAAGAATGTTAGAAGAAAAATGAGAATATGATAAACAGTTACACCATGCTTATGAAAACTTCCAAATTGTTATGCACATAGAGTTGCATAATTTGTGTTTTATTTAAACGATTTTGTAACCTTTCAACAGAGTTAGGTTAGGATCCTTTATTTGGCCCCCGTTTGGCCCCCATTTTCGGAAAATGAAAATGAGTGGAATAGTATTTTTTTGAAAAAAAGTGGTTGAAAAAGAAGGAAAAGTTTTTTATTTACGTGTAATATTATTTTATGGATGATTGTGTGATTGAAAATAGGAGAGAGAAAAATGGAATGTAATGTAATGAAAATTAATGGGGGTCAAACGGGAGCTTAATAAAGTCAAAAATAGAAACAAAGTATATTACCAAATTTGAGAAGAAAAAAATGATCATTCATTAAACCATGATGTTTTAAAAGTCAAGCATAGTTCTGAAAACATGCACGGGTATGCAAGTATCCAAATAACAGCATTAGCACATTTTACAATTTAAACCAACTAATAATATAAATAGCACATGAGAAACAACTGCCCCCTAAGTTAAGCCTGCTAGTCAATCTATCATGTGAAATTTTCATTTTAGAGAGAAACAAAACCCATTTGGTCAACTCCTTGATGCCAGTCCGTGCTTGCTGTCATGCTGGCAAAAACAGGGGTTGATCGAGAGATAGTTCGAGGACATACAACATAGGCCTCAATAAAGCCAAACAAGACTAGTCAGACCCTTCCCTGTCAGTCGTCATCTGCTTTACCTGCCCCCCCCCCCCCACCCCTCT
>NC_036256.1:13976306-13994956 GCF_002742605.1 Olea europaea var. sylvestris | reverse complement strand
CTTCTTTCCCTCCCCCCCCCCCCCCAACCCTCTTTTCATGCAGTTACATGAGACTCGGGATATTCCCTGCCACATGGCATGACACCTTTCGCTAATTCACTAATCATTGTTAGATACATATAACAGAGAGAGCAGATTTTCCCTATATCTAACTTTACAAAAGCATCAAGAATGAAGAAAATTTGATTTTGTTTTGCCAGTAAACTTAAGCACAAAATAAAGCCAATCCAGTTTCACAACAGCAGAATGCTGTCAAGCTATTTCCCCTAGATGACAAATAAGCTAGACACTCAGCTTTTGTTGAAGTTCATATTTTGTGAAAGAATTAAATGAGAATTCTTTGATGTCACCATTTGGACAAAGCAGCTTCATGCTTCTTCCTTTCACAGCCTGAAGCTATTAACTCACAATTACTTCATATCCAATCCAGAGAACCCAATTCAACAGTCTACCGCTTTTCTGAATTCACATTAGTTATCATCTAAGATAAACCAAAAAGAAAATAGAGAATGCAAAGTAGTGACTAGTTGGATCATGCATTGGTTAAACTTGTCGAGCTGTTAACATAGCAAATATAATCTCCCAAATTCCTTTCTCAGTAGATTATCTAATTGTGGTTTGACCTCAACCTGCCAATCATAATAGGGAATCCTAAAATCCACTGAGTTCAATTTTCTCGTATATTACCACATATTTCAAGTTAGGAACTCCTAATAAGAATATGCAAATTCAGGACAAATTCATTATAAACAAGAAAAAAGGATGAGGCGAAAATATTATATCAAAGAAACAATAACATCATTATTAAAAAAAACATAACGAATATAATCCATAAATCTCACCGAAAGTGAAGCCAAGAGTGCTAATGAGCGCCTTGTTGCAAATCACAATGGACACCGACGAAACCACAGACAGACCCAAGGCACCAACGGTTCCCAGCTGAAATCGCTGGCCCTCACTCATCTTCACAAGCTCCTCTTATCTCTCTCTCCCGGATCCAATCAATATCTATTTTATCACATACCAAAATTCCCATTAATTTAACTCACTCACCAAACTTATTTATTAAATTTTCAAGGTGTTCAAGTCGTTTCAACAATATACTTAAATTAAACGCAATTCCAACTCAGCTGCACAAATTAACATTATGTCAAACAAAAAAGTAATCAAGCTCATAAGACAATAGTAACACCGTTAGGAAAATGCATGAAACAAAAACCCCGTAAAATTCAGCATTGTCGATCACCAGATCTGATGCTTTGCACGAAAAACCAGTCACATAAATTCAAACCCACCCACATATATTTTCTTATACATATACCTATATCAGTGTTTTTGTGTGTGTCTCTAGGTGAGTAGATGGAGAAAGAAATGGAACCTGAGAAGCTTTGAGATCACTGAATTAATGAAAAAATGTACGAAAACTCATCTCAAATCTGGTCAATCTACGATGAATATATAGCTTGGGAGTAGCCAAGGTAAAGTTTAGATTTATTATGTACAGTTTTTCACAGCAGTAAATTTATTTTACATGAGAATAAAATCAAATTCGTTACTCGTTGGAAAATTAAATTAAATTAAATTTGAATTTGACGGGGTTAATTTTGTGTCGGTCGAGCGGATGAATATGGAATTATCAAAATGGGGGATTTTATTAAAACGTGATTTGCGGAGCCCCTCACACCCAATTGCGATCTTACCCAACATTTCTAATTTACTATTCTCACTAATTTCCAATTTAGCTACTCAAGCGAACATTGAATAGGCGAACCTTCTTATTGTAGATGTTGGTGACTAAGAAAACTTCCTGGTCAGCCGAAGGAATGAGACGTAAATCCTTCACTTTATGTGAGTTGGCTTCCGAGTTTCGAAATCTATTGGGCGGGGAATTGGGTCGATCTGTCTCTAGTTTCCTTTAGCAACTGTCAAGCACATCAAATTTAGATTTCAAGAAACAAAAGAGGCTGGACCTTTGTTATCAGTCCAGTTATACACCCAAGGTCAATACGTTACAGTCAACTACTATAGCTCGGAGACTCACAACCGCATGTTTGTAAAATAGGCATGCAAAACTTCTTATTGTAGACGTTAGTGACTATGAATTAAAATAGCTCGTTTGACACTTCACTTTCTCTAACTCTCACATTTAGTATTTGTTTGGGCTCCATTTTAATGAAATTTTAAGAAAAATATATTTTAAAAATAATAAATTTTTTGAGAATATTTGGTTAAAAATGAAAAATTTTGCATTTAGGTGTAATATTATTTTATTGAAAAATGTATAGTTAAAAAGAAAAAAGATAAAGATGTATTAAAATTAAAAAGAAACCCAAACAGGCTCAAGAATGCTCCCTTACACTTAGCAATACATAAATCGTTTATTATACAGGTACAATATTGATCGATTAGTCCATAGCATTATGTAGTTTCAACTTGACCCAAGTAGCTCGGCTACTCTTAAGTTAGACTTGATTGGCTAACTCGAATACGTGGGACTAAATGTCGAATAAGTCTGTTTAATTAAAAAACACACTAAACGCAACTCAATCACCCTATTGAGTAATCAATATCTGCGGCTAATGTAATCTTGTTAGAAAATACATTGTACAACACGAGAGCTTGAGTAGAGTACATGAACTATGGGTATGTAATTTTATTTACTTATAAATATTTAAAGCAGGCAATTGGATCCTTAGTTAGTGGGCTAAGCCTCCGTTGGCTTCCATTATTTAAAATTATAATTTTTGGAATATTTATATTTTATAAAATACGTAGTTGAAAAAAAAAAGGAAAAATTTTTCGATTTAATTGTAACATTATTTTATGAAATATTGTGGTTGAAAATAAGAGGAATAGATTTTTGGGATAATGGGGGACAAATGGAGGCTAAGTAAGCTTTCTTCTTGAAAAATATATTATAAATGGTTATTTATATTGCCAGTCTGGTATTGATTTTGGGAAAAAAAATTTAAGTGAATTTCCAATCGTTGCTCCATATTGTGTTAGTTTGAAAGAGCTACAATATTTGACTATGTAATTACAAATACATTCCTAACACTCTTTTCATCCTTCGTTAGAAAGGGTACTTTGGTAAAATTGTAAAAATGAGTGAATGGTTACTGAAAAAAAGGACCCACCTACAGAATTCAATGGTCAAAATTTCGTTTAAAATCACAACAAATTCAATCCCAAACAAGCACATAGTCTAGTAATGTATTATAGGATGACTCTCAATAATTGAATTCCAGAGGTATTGTTTCTCAGCCATCGATTTGCTATGCTTGTTTGTTTGTTTCTACACACCTTCCTCACTTCAATACTTGCGTTACTACCCATTTCTTTTCGAAAGCAAGGGCGGACTGAAAAGGATACCAGAAAGATTAGACAGGGCCCTCGTTAGTATCCAACTTTTGTCCAAATCAGACAAGCAATCGATCAAGTAAATAAGTTAGCGCTAATCCATTATTTAAGTGAGCAAAGTTGTGAATAGAGAAAGATCTTAAGGCAATCTTGCATTGCTGCCTTACCTTTTCTTTCTTTGGTGATAGCTCCGAGGCATAGGGTAGACTTTGAGATTTTGCATACTCTGTGTGATAGTTTAAAATAATGCCCCTTTTATGTTATTAAAAAATATATTATAAAAATGAAATATGTTTCAATAATACTATTTCATTACAAAATATAATATTTAATTTTGTTTACATGTCGTGAATAAGAAAATACAAGTAAAGCTCAAATGCACAACCCGAACTTTATCAAAATTCACATGCCATCAACAAGGAACCATACAAGCCACTAACCTCTTTGTGCAATTACATGTTAACGTAATATAAATTGAACGTAATCATTTATCAGTTATCGCCTAACAAAAATTTACCTTTTTAGAACTAAAAAAATCACAAAATAGCAATTACACAAGTGGATAATCGGCATCAATAAAATGACGATGTTAAGCTGTAGATTGTATTATTCAGAGCAAGTAACACAAACTAGTGGTGGGTTTTCTTTTTCTTTCTCTTGTTTTTTTCCACTGCTTTTTGTGGGCTAAAGGAAAATGGTGAAAATGGAAATCGGGCTAGCTTTCCACTCTTCACTTTAACCTTTTGAATTTTGGACTTCTTATTATTTTGTTGGGTTGGTAATTGTTCAATGAAGCTAATAATTTATTTTTTCAATGAAGCTAATAAAATATTGTTCGAAAGCTAGATAGTTTAAAATTCGAAAACAGTTTATTTTTTCAAGAATACGTTAAATTAGTAAAAAAAATATTAATAATATATAATTTTTTTACTCTTTTTTTTCATAAATACTGTGCTATTTAACATAACATAATAATAAATTTAAAATTAATAAAATATTTTTTAATCACACATATATATACACTCATAGAAAAAACATTTTTTTGGTGTCCCTATAATGTTAAGGCCCAATGTGATCACTCAACTCGTGCACTCTCAAGGCCATCTCTACGACTCTACCAAGACAAACTGAAATATATAACTTCGAAGATGTAAGATGAATTTCTTCGCGAGGGCGCACAAAATAGAAATGTAACAGGAAACATTAATTACAAACATCTTTGTGAAAGCATAGTTTAATGGGAAAATTGTGGTTGGAGTCTCTTACCTTTTCAAAAGGTGTGATTGGATCTCGAGTCTTTCCTCTTTGGCAGTGAGATCTCTAACCTTTAACTATATAGGCAGCCAAAGGACCATTGGATGATTTCCTTCCAAGGTCTAGTAATTCAATCATTGACTTAATTTACCGTTTTTAGTAAGGACAAAATCGACATTCCATCTTTTCTCACTTATAATTTGAGCCGATTGAATATAATTTTGTTTTATGCATTTCATTGGATATTAAACTATTACCAGCTTACTACACATACATTTTATAAGATCCATAATCTATAATCACTTAAAACACTACGTAGCATCTCGAGCAAATTGTAAAATGAGAAATAGATTACAATTTTTCATCTAAACATTTGTTGTTTTCAAATGAGTATATTGAGCTTTTGTCGAAGTCAAAATCAATAATTATTTTTCATCACATATCTGGTATAAAGGGTAAGTTTATTAAAGTTTACATATGAATAACAATTGTACCCTTACAGTCCTATAAATTATTACTATTGTATCCATAATTCTGCCGATAAATAGAGGACTTTGATTCTTGATAAAATACACACAAATATATTGACTTCTTCCTATTTTCTTCTCTTTTCTCTCTTTTTTATAACACATTATCAGCACGTAAACTCAATTTTTCAAATTCTAATCTTTCCTTGGAAGAAAAGAAAAAGAAGATATTTTTTCCTACAAATCATTATTTTATTTTTCAAGACTCATCTTCAGTTATGTTTGGTCTAGGTATCAACAGTTATTTTCACTTGTGTCATATCAACTTTTGGCCCAAATTCTGTTTCTGAATTCTATTTTGGAAAACGTGCAATTTGATAAGTTTTTGTAGATTCATAATTGTGTAATAACTTTTGTATTGGTTTCTCTTTACACACACAATTCTATTCTGCTACCAAATTACCTTTTTCTGTCGAATTATGAATTTCACCTAAGTGTTGTGATANTTTTTTTTAATATTCTAGTTAGATTTTATTTACTCTCAAAGAGCATAATTACATACAATTTAACATAAATTATATTTTTACTCCTAAAAAGTATTTTTTTTGTAAAATTTATTATAATAATATTTGATTTCTCTTGAATAGCTTGAATTATAGTTTTCAATATTCTTCTGGAATATTGATGTTGAAAAAGCAATAATAAAATATAGTCTGCTCTCGAAATAGTACACATCTTGAAGAATTATATTTATTTGTGTTCCCGAAAAAACATAAAAAATATATATTTATCCTTGAAGGAAAACATACAATTTATGTCGGGTGAACTTTGAATTTTATATGATATATCATAGTTAATCATGCTTTTTGAGAATTAACTATGTCTTTTATTTGATTAAATAGTTCTTTGAATTTGAAACATTGTATTGAACTAGAAGTTTGATTATTTGACATGAACAGTTGGACCATTACTGGATCAATAATTATGCGAAATTAAAAAAAAAAAAGGATATTCAAAGAAGAACCATAAGATTTTTCAATTCAATAAATTCCTATATATTATTTGTTCTCTTTATCGGTAATTGATCATTAAACATTGCTAGCTAAAATAGAGATTGAATTCACTATATTTCTGAAAATTAACTAAGGTAGTATATAGGGTCTCATCATCCACCATGTTAACCATTTAAATATTATTTGTATATAATATATTTGATACAAATACTAGATGATTGCATGGTGTTTGCAACCTAAAGTTTGTGAAATTATTGCTCAAGTTATGAGCATAAATTTCAAATTATATAATTAAGATCGTGTCTTATTAATATTAGCAGACATAAACTCAACATTTTAATAAGTATTAGTTGATATGTCAATAAATGACTTAACACTATTATTTGTTAAATAACTCCAATTGAATTAATTGACAACAAAGTACTTCTTACTTTTTTTAGGGAATTATATTACGTATCATGTTAATATTATAGTTCTTCCGTTATAACTGACTTAAAGTATTAGAGTCTATTAAGTTCTAATGAGCGATTCGATCCAATTAAAACTCAATAAATGAGCTTACGGTTTCAAGACTGGTCTGCTCAAACGAGTCACCATCTTGCAGTGTCATGTTAAGGGATATATCTCACATCAAATAAAGATGAAAATATAGACCAACTTATAAGGTCTTCAACAACTCCTCTTAATAAAGTTGACATTTTAAGATGGAACCACATTGCACCGAAATAAAAAGTAGAGAATGTTGAGAATAATGCAAAGTTTGAACCCTTATTCCAAGTTAGTGATATTTTATAATGCTGAAAAAATAATTGTCAATTTGATTAGACAGATCTCTTAGAATTAGGGGGAGGAATTAAGAAATTGAAAATAATGTATAAATGCATCCTCGCAAAATATCGTTTGAACTAGAAATTCGAATGATAATTTATTTAGATGCATTTACTAATAAAAAAGATAAACAATACATCACGCATAAATTTTAAATGCTCCAATTCGAATTGATATCTAGTGAAGATAATTTATTAGCATTATATTTGATATATCTATGGCACGCTTGAAACTTGATGGTGTTCGATTATAATATAAAAAATCTTCAAACGAAAATGGAGCAATTAGCAAAATTGGTCTCATTAAGAAAACATATATTCTTGATGAATATTTAGATATAACAAATTCTAAAACCCCAGAAAAGATTCAGGTACCTGATATATTGAAAATTGAGATATCTACATAAGTTGTCGTTATGGAATAAGAACTGGAATTGAAAAAAGAAAAAGTTGTCGACAACAATCTTACACATGATGTACAGTTTCATATGTGAATCGCGAGGAATCAAAATAAATGTGTCGAAATATATCGATCAAAGTAATGTTTGGCCAAATAAAAGAGACGCAATCCTGAATTGAATTTATTAGAGGAACACGAAGTTCTTGGATATGTAATCCGAAAATCTAAAGGTATATAATTATGCGAAAAGAAAATGAGAAAAATGAAGTCATAATGTGTAATACACGACTCTCAACATACTGTATTTTCGCAAGGATTATCTTGGATGAAATCAGGAGTCTGTATCATGTTATCTCGACGATACATGAAATTTTAAATACGTGATAGTCAAGTCATTTGACATGACTATTAATGTTATCTCTGAAAGATTTAATATACTTGAAGCATAGCTTAAATGATACATGCCGGAGAATCACGTTCTCAATTAAATTGTAAAGATCATTTATGGATTGAAACAATTTGGATGCATGTGGTAAAATCACCTTACCGAATATTTGATGAAGGAGGGTTATAAAAATAACGATATCTATCAATGTGTTTTAATAATAAAAACAAATATTGAATTTGTAATTGTGGCAGTTTATGTTGATGATTTTAATTTAATTGGCATTACCTATGGTTTTTCGATCACTTGATGTGAAAAAAATCTATTTCGTTCACTTGAAAATGGATAAAATGTTCTTGGTCCTGAAGTACCATATCTTAGGGTAATTGAAGCATTAATGTATCTTGCAAATTGCACTTGACTTTACATAGCTTTTTTCTGTAAATATCATTGCAAGATATAACTTTGCACCAACTCAAAGACATCGGAATGGTGTTAAACATATATTTCGTTACCTAAAGGGTACTATTAATTAAAGATTATTTTATTCTCAAAAGTCAGGATCTGCTTTAGTGGGATATGCAGATGCAGGTTATTTATTTGACCCACATAAATCTAAATCACAAACAAGTTATGTGGTTACACGTGGAGGAACAACTATATCATGGAAATTTGTAAAACAATCATTAACAGTTACATCCTTAAATGACTCCGAAATTATTGCAATCCATGAAAAATGTTGAGAATGTGTATGGTTGAGAAACATGATCCACTGTATCTAAGTATCATACGGGTTAATTTCAACAAAAGATAGTCCAACAATTTTGTATGAAGACAATACAACTTGTATTACACAACTCAAAGGAGGTTATATCAAAAGTGACAGGATGATGCATATTTCTTTAATTTTTTTATACACACGAGTTTCAAAAGAACGACGACATCGATATCTAACAAATTCGCTCAAGTGACATGTGACTGATTTATTCACAAAAGCACTGCCAATATCTAAATTCGAAAAATTAGTTCATGAGATTGGAATGTGTTGACTTAAAAATCTTCGGTGATTAGCATCAGGGGCAGTAATTGTACTCTTTTTCCTTCAATTAGGTTTTACCCACTGGGTTTTCTTAACAATGTTTTAATGAGAGAACATTTATTTTTAGTGTTCCAAAATAATTGTATTCTTTTTTTTTCATTTGATTTTTTCTATTGAATTTTTATCAAACAAGGCTTTAACGAGGCAAATATTTTATAATATTTCATTCAAGGGGAAGTGTTGTAAAAAGTAAGTTTATTAAGGTTTACATGTAAATGACAATTGTACCCTTGTAGTTCTAAAAATTATTACCGTTGTATCCCTGATTCTACTTTATAAATATAGGATTTTGGTTCTTAATAAAATACATACAAGTCTATTGACTTATTCCTATTTTATTATCTTTTTTCTCTCGTTTTATAACAATATCATAATTTATCTATTTTTATCAAAATTCTGATTTCTTTTTATCTCATAAAGTTTAGGCGAAACTTTTAAAAGAAATCAAATTTACGTCTTTTTTCGAGTTAATTGTTCCAATGGTCACCGAATTTAGGTCAATATATTTGATTGGCCACTGAACTTGAAAAATGTCGAGTTTTGGTCACTGAAATTTAAAATGTCGAGTTTTGGTCACTGAACTTTGGTCAATATCTTCGATTGCTCATTGAATTTAGGTCCATGTCTTAAATTGCTTATTGAAGTTTAAAATGTCAAGTTTTGGCCACTAAATTTTAAAATATGCCATACGTTACTCATTAGTATAAATGTTGAATTTTGAAAAATCTTGAATTTACAGTGAATAACGTACAACATTTTTCAAAATTCAATGAGTAATGTACAATTTTTTTCAAAGTTCAGTGAGTAATATATAACATTTTTCAAACTGCAGTGACCAAAGCTTGACAATTTAAATTCTAGTGAGCAATCGAAAACATGGACCTAAATTCATTTACCAAAACTCTACATTTTTCAAAGTTTAGTGCCCAAAACTTGGCATTTTAAACTTTAGTGAGTAATCAAAGATATGAATTTAAATTCAATAACCAAAATTTGATATTTTAAAATTCAGTGGCCAATAAAAAATATTGACCTAAGTTTAATGACCATTGGAACAATTAACTCTTCCTTGCCGAATATGCATTTTAATCTCAAAATGCGTTCTGCAAAATCCGCTTTCTAATCAGCTTCTGCAAACACACGAATTAGGGTTTCACATTTTATGCATTTTTGTCAATGGACATCGATCCCGATATTTCAAATTGGATTCTCGAATTCCTTCTTAAACAACCCCTCCAAGATAGTATATTGAATTTTCTGGTTTCTAATCTTCCTCTCCCCAACAACAATCCTATTCTGAAAAAATCCCTTCTGTTGAAGAAGCTCGAGTTTGAAATCTCACACAATTCTGCTGTTTCGGAAACAACCCTTGAACACCTGGAACAACTCGAAGAACTAGAATCCCGAAAAGGGGTTGAAAGAGTTTCCGATGCCATGAAGTGCGCGTATTGGCAAATTGCGGTTGAATGCTCGGTGAAGTATTTGAAAAAGGAGGTTTGGAAGAAGAGTAAGTACGATTTTTTTAAGTCACTGAAGAGTGTGTGGTGGGGTAGGGTTGGGAAACTGGAGAAGGTGGAGAATGGAGGATTGGGTTCGGAGGAGTTGTTTGCCTGGAGGGACGAGATGGATAATGCCTTTCCGAAGAAACGTGCTCGGAAAAGATTGGTTAAAAAGAGTAAGGGAGTTAATGCAGTTGAGGCTCTTAGGGTTTATTTGAAAGAAGAAAGGGAGAAAATGGGGCCTTCGTTTCTTGAGTTGGTTGCTCATAGATTCAAGGATGAGGAGACAATGAAGGAGGTGCTCGGATTGGGGAATGCCAATGGGATTGTACCTAACGAACCAGTTTTACGTAGTGCTGATCAGGATTCGGCTGCTAAGAACAATAATGGAGGTATTCTCATGGATGTTCATTTGATAAAATTTACAACAATATAGAGAAGTACGGATAATAAAAGGACTATCTGAACTTTGGTGTTTAAAATTTTCAAAACCATTATTTCTGCTTGCTTAGTAAAATTAACAAGAACATTGAAAACAATCTTATTGTTAAGATTCGACCTCTCATGGTCGTGCTTATTAGGCCTTACACTTGGTGCATCTTTATTATATTTTGACTGGGCTTATTTCAGTTTGATGAGTTAATCTCATGTTTAGGTGGTTCCTTGTTTCTTGCAGTAGTGCAAAAAGATGCATCATTGCAGCGATCATCAGATACTTTTAGAGGAGCTGAGGTTGTTGATTCTGACTGTTTGGCAGTACAGCCATTGCTTTGCAAATATGATTTGCCACCTACCCCAGAAGTTACCAGAGTACAGGAAGCACTTGAGTCAAGTCGTTTGGATCTTCAAGCAAACGTGAAGGACCCCCTTCCTGATGCACTACGACGTGCTGAAGTAATCACTGGCAAGGAAAGAGGAAGTACAGATCATGAGCCCATAAAAGAGAATCATGTCAGCCCCAATCCTTCAGCTGTGAATGGTGCTGGAGTAATCACTGGCAAGGAAAGAGGAAGTACAGATCATGAGCCCATACAAGAGAATCATGTCAGCCCCAATCCTTCAGCTGTGAATGGTGTTGTTCGAACTGATGGAGGAAATCCAAGTAATAGACCCAGACCAAGCTTAATGGAAAGAAACAGCACTGCCCATACTCATGAGGTGAGAAGTTGATTTTCTTGGTTATTTATTTATATTGGTTAAGTAACATAAACATCAACAGTAAGAAATTGAGCTCCTACGAATGAGAATTCTAGCAGGTACTCCTTTTGGTATTGTATTAGGACTGACATTGAGCATTATGTTTCGAAAATGTCTTTCTCCCCAAAGATAATACTATTAGGCTTTTAAGTATTGTTTTGGGCAGAAAGAACTTTCTGTTACCCCACAAGGCTTAATAAACATTTCTGCATAGAAGTTGAATGCTCTTATATACAAATTAAAACCATAGAAGTACCCTAAATTATTATGTTTTTGTAGTTCAGCGATGCATTATAACTCATTAATTGTATTTGCAGTGGGATGAATCAAATGTGAATTCATTAGAAGACTCAACAGATCGTGTGAGCAGGCCTAAGTTGCCAAGTCCAAAGAGAAGGCTCGTATCTCCTTTGAAGAAAACCGGGAAAGGACAAACAACGAAGAGGAGAAGAGTTGGCAAATGGAGTGCAGAGGAAGAAGACACTCTGCGGGCTGGAGTAGAGGAGTATGTAATTGTTTGCTGATGAAGCTTATTACTGAACTTTATTATATATATGTGATTTGTTTTTATTGAGACTTGGAGTTCTCTTATAAAGTTAACCTTGTTAAGAGGGGTAGCCGAAGCCTTTATAGGTTAATATTTCTGTACTTAACCAATGTAGGATCTGTCCCTTAACAGTCTTGTTTAGATGTTTCATATTGGAGATTCCCTTCTGTTGAAGCGGTTCTTTCACTAGATAAATGATGTCAATATTTTTTGTTCTTTAATAATATATAAAATTTGTGCAAGGTATCATCATGGTACTCTTTAATCCACTGACTCCAATAGCACAGCCATCCCGCCTGAGATGTTCTTTTACTTCACATGTTGTTCGACTTTTTTTCTCCTTTTTCCTTTTCCTCTCTTTTCCTGTGGGCCTGGGGTTGGCTGCTTGGGTTTCTAGTCCTTATTTTCTTCACAACAACTCTGTTCTTGTCTTATTAGTGTATTTTGTCTCCTTAAGGTATGGACAAGGAAATTGGAAATGTATCCTAAAGGCCTACCGCCACATATTTGAAGGCAGAAGAACTGAGGTAAATAGGCTCCTGTCTTCCACTTCACATTTAGTTTCTTTTTCTTTCATATCTTTAAGCTACTGAATACAATTGTTTCAGGTTGATTTGAAGGACAAGTGGAGAAACATGAATCGCTATTGAGAACTTTAAGAAAATTTTCTCATGTGGAGGTATGATTTCTTCACAGCCCCTTATTTTGTCATGGAACAGCTGTTCTAATGGTACCTAGAGGGATAGTGATGTTGGACAATTCTATTACAAATAGGATAGGATTTGTGTTTAGCTGGGTTTTTTATTGTTTAGATCATGACTTTTTATTCTTTGAGGTTTCTGGTGTCTTACTCTTTTACGTTTTAGTTACTTATCTTCCTTAAGCAATTATGGTTATCAGAAGCAAAGGTCATGTACCATTTTTAAATAAAACCAATTCACTGCGATAAAATTATTCTCTGTAGTCTGCCGTCTCTTCTTCTAGCCGTGTTTCTTTTTCTTTTTTTCTTTCTCACTTCAGTCGTCACTTTCTTCTTTCCTTCCTAGTAGTCAGCCGTCTCTTCTTCTGGCTGTGTTTCTTTTTTCTTCCAGCCATTCAGCCATGTTTTCTTCGAGCTGTCTGTTTTGCTTCTGCTTAATATTTTCTTCCAGCCATCTGCATTTCTGTCTCTACACAACGCAATGGGACCTTCGACGCACGTTGGCAACGTGTCGTAGACGTACCGGTGTCTGATGTCGAAGCTGACAGCGTGTCGGTGCCTCCCAGGTACCAGATAGTGATCTTACTTCAATGGCATTCTTTTCAAGGATCTGTTAATACATGTATTAAGTAGATTTTGTCAAAATATATGTAGTTAGGAGTGAGTTGAACTCCGTTCAAAGATGGCTATATGTGACATTCTAATTTTGTAGTCCATTATAATGGCACTGACATTGTAAAAGAGAACCAATATCAAGTATTAACGGTAGATTTTAACGTAGTCTGCCAGAATGACAAAGCATTTCTTCAAATTGATTAGTATAAGATTGGCAGCTGTGTGGTGTGTAAATATCTAATTTCTGCACATATTTAGGCCCTGTTTGATTGCCATTAATTGGCAAAAACAAAGTTTTGAATGCTTAATTTTTGGAGAATGTATGGTTAAAAAGTAGGTAAAAGTTTTAGATTTATGTGCAGAGTATTTAATTCTGTGAATGCATGGTTGAAAATGAGTATGTAGAAAAAGAGTTTTGAAATAAGGGATGTTAAACAGGGGCTTAGTACTGACATTGTTCTTCGAATGGTAGCTTAATTTATACACTGTTTGGGCCCTAAAGACTTTTTAATTTTTTTTAATTAATTAATTAATAATTTATTATTATTATTGTTTTTTATATATCTTAAGCATTTACCAAGCTTAATAATTTAGTACACTAGCCCGAGTTGGAACCCAGAGATTTTATAATTTAAGTGAGGTTATTAATATTCTGTATTTGTATCAATTTCTATCATAATTTCAGGGAGAACCATCAAGTCTTGACTGATGAAATTCTCAATTGAGTCTCACACCAATATCCCGTATTTAGAATAGGCGAAACAAAACGGTTAGCTTTAAATGGTTTAACAGTATTAGTTAAAAAATTTGAAGTATGATCAATGAGGTTTGGTTCAAAGGAGGTTTATTATTGTAAAGATTTTGAGGTTTAATTCTTATTGCAAAGATTTTAACTTCTTGCTATTTTTAAATACCATCTAATGGAGTGCAGTCTACCTTTATCAGAAAATATGATCTGGACTGGAGTCTCTAAGTTGTACCAGTTTTAGTTATTGGTTTCACTATTTTGTTTAAGGGAATAAAATAACTGCAAATTATTTGATGATACAATAAACTACCAAGTCAAATTCTCCAATTATCAAGTTTTAATTTTAAATATGTTGATATTTTTAATAAGAGTTCATATTCTTTACAGTGTGCAATTGAAATGGTGTAGCCCACTTTTGGCCATGTTGATCATCAAAGGAAGCATGTCGTCTTTTGGTTTTGTAAATAAAGCTCTTAAGACCCCTTTTGGTCGAAATGGGTATGGCATGGGTTCTGCTTTGCCCCATGTCAATGCTACGGCTGGATGTGCATAAGATGTGTGGCTCATGTGCCATTCGGCAAGGACCCAAGCAAGGAAACGTGTTGGCATGGGCTGGATGGGCGGGTGATATGCGCATTTGGCAGGTAGCGGAAGCATACAATGCTGATTTACTTGATGGCAGCACTGCATGGGCAGAATTACCCCGATGTCAGGGGACGGAATGCTGCAGGCAAGCACAAACAAAGTTGGTTGGCATGAAGTGAGTCAGTGTGTCAGTCTAAGCATGCTGAGTGCATATGGGGAAATAATTTACTGCAGGCAACTTTGTTTTTTAGTGGGTGAATTCAGCCTTGGTGGTTAATTTTCTCAGCGATTATGGGCGGTTATCTTGGTCCATTGGCCTTAGTTAGATTTCTACAAATCCAAGCAGTTACGGGTATTTCCTGTATAAATACAAATTGCTGAGGCAGCAATTGGTAGTGTGTTTACCCTTCACATTTGTACTTGAATTTCCTTAAATTGTTGAGCAGTAAAGGTTGGGAAGAATTCCTTAATACTATCTCTCCCTTTATCTTTTACATTTCTGTTTAGCTGGTCTTCATTAAGGCGAGAACTAGTTGACTGAGACGCGAAATCTGAAATTATCGTGCAGTCCCCGTGACAAAATCCCTAACCATAGCTGTTTGTGTTGGTTCATTTACCCAATTTCATATAGATACATTATTGAAGTGAACTCATTCATTTAGTTAATGTGTTGCAAGCAAGGTTGTAAACTTGAACAAGCGAACTCGACTTCTAGGATAAAGAATATTTTAATCCGTCTCATTTGAGTTTTCAAGAACAATGTGACTTCTAGTACCCCAACTAGACTCGATTTGCCTTGTTTAACATGTTTCTCGATTAACAAGTTTATAAGTCTAGTGTTACTTGTACTCAATTTTGACTGTGTTATCTTGTCCGACATCGAGGAACATATTTTCTTGAATCAAGATTCGTTGTTCTTTTACTACTAATTTATTAGCAAATGACAAAAACCTTCAAATCACTACTTTAGGCTTTATTGAAAATTTGAAATGCACTGTTGAAAGAATTGATATTCATTTATGATAATTTCCAACTTCGTTGACTACTTTGGACTTTGGAGTTCCATGGTATTGTGCGCCAAATAAATGAATGATCAAAGTTGGAAAGTAATTTCCATCTGATGTGATAAGCACATTTTGAAAAATGTCACTTTTTACAAATTTTGCGCATATTACGAAAGTGATTGAATTATAATTTGTATAACTCTTCTTAAACAAGGCCACATGGGCCTTGTTTTTTCGGGGGGACACGTGTCCTCCTATTGGCAGGGTGCCTGTGACCCTATTAATGTAGCAGTGCTCTTATAATTTAAGTGGATTAAATTTATGTTTTTATTTTCATATGTTGTAATAATCATAAGCATCGTTCGTTTATTTTTCCATATGTTATATAGATATCGCCACTATAATTATTAAATATTTATCTAATCACTTTCCCAACTTGCACTACATGAAACTAATTTTAGTCCCAACTTTTAAGCAAAGTAGCAAACCTACTCCCAAACCATTTTTTGTTCGGTTTGTGCCCTAAATCTTTGAAAAAGTAGCAAACTTAAGCATCTGTTTGGTGAGAATTAAAATAAGTTTTTTTTAGTAGATTTCAATAAAAATTGATGAAATGTATGATTGAAAAGTTGTGGATTCCACAAAATAAGTGATTAAAATTATTTATTGACTTTGACTTAAATTAATTTTGATTTTAATCAATACCAAACTGAACTAAGTCCCTCTAAACGTTTTTCATCCAAAGCAACCGTTAAGTGAAGTATCCGGACTTGCACATAACTTTTAAGGAAGGACAAAAATAGTTCACACCATGGACAGAACCACATGGGGTCATGCACAAAAATTTCCGTGTCTATTTTTTTTTTGATCTGTAAATTATCCAAGCCCCTTTTTATTTCAATGTGCAAATTGACCAAAACATTGTCCATGGCCAATTAGCCAATCCAATTGCACAAGCCTATTTATTGCTTTTTCACTTGTCTAACTCCAAGTGATCAAGTCAATTTTCTCTCCACTCCTTCACTTCACATAGGTTTTCATATGCATTTAGACTTTGTCCTAAACCTCACAGAGAGAAGAATCGGCACAATGGTTTGCGGAAAGTTCGAGACCGCCATTCATATTTTTGAATTTTTTCTTCTTGTGTTCATTTTGTGATTTTTCTTTCATCTAGGTAACAAATTGACAGCCTACTTATTTTATTCCAAAAAAATGAGGTGTGCCCATTAGTTTACAAATTTGTAACATTGGTGCTAGTTCTTCTGAGAGAATATTTTCTAGAATGAAGATTGTCAAATCAACTGCATAAATTGGAAATCAATGGCTAAGTGACAGTTTGGTTACATATATTGAAAACGATGTATTCGATAATATTTATAATGATGTAATTATACGATGCTTTTAGAGTATGAAAATTTGTAGGTTGCAATTATAGTAATGTACTGACTTATCGTTATTAATGATATGTTTTAAAAAAATTGTATTTCATTTTTGACTCCACAATTCCAAACGTCTGGTTCCGTCCTTGGTCCACACACTTAAACCACTTGAAAAAAAACTAAAGAGACAAAATGAAAAAGAAAGAAAGTGAGAAAAATAAATTCAATATCTTCTACATTTCACCCCAAACTCCACCTAACACATCCTTCCTAAACAACATCGTCATTATTAGCCATGACTAAACTAAAATATCTTTTATGTTGGGCTAAATGTAAAAGAAAAATTTTTCACATAATTTTCTTTACTTATAAAACATATTTCTATAAGAAAATAAATGTACAGTCTAGACCAGCCCACCTCTAATTCCACCCCTAGTTGCCAACGATGACCACCACCACCCCAACACAGGCGCACTCCTCTTTCTTCTCCCATCTCATAACCGTCGTCCTCTACAATTTTTTATTTTTTTTATCGTTTTCTCTTTCTTTTCCCTTTTTGGTCTTCTAATTTTTTTTTTTTTTATGGTTGCTTCTTATTTCTTAAGCGGTTTAAATTCTTGGACTGTTTCCTCTTCTTTAGAAGTCATGTGCAAGTTAGCTTAGTTGACTTAACGACTAATTTGAATGGAAACTGTTCAAAGGGATTAAGTTTGCTAATTTTCCAAAGGTTGAGGTCAATAATTGGGTAAAAAATAGTTTGGGATAGATCTGCTACTTTGGCTAAAGTTGAAGGATGCTAATGCAATTTACCCTTTTAAAAATCCAAAACACCATTTTGATTCATCTTCTTCCCCCAAAGTCCACATTTTCCTCACTTCCTATTCCTAATCACCGCCCTCCGCTGTGTCTCTATCAATGCAAAATGCCAACTCAGCCATTTCAATCATTTATTGGTGAAATTCCCAAGTCGAATTTTTCTATTGATAATTATTAAAAAATATTATTATTATTTTTTATTTATATATGGAATTTCACTCTGTAAATAACTATTATTTTTTTGTCCTAATTATTTAAGTTCGTTGATAAAGTGACAGATACAGAAGGATAGAACTCACGAGTGATAATTTTTAGTAAGTCTTAATAAATATAATTTAATAAAGTAATAACATTATAAAAAATTATATATTACTTTCAGAAAGTTCTATGAGTAATTAAATAACTGTTTCGCGCTGGTTAATTCGCTAACAATTAAAAAGGATCAGACGATTGTGTAAGGGACGAAACCTCTTGAGACAAAGTCCCAAAAATGGGTGTTCTTTTATTGGCGATGAACTTTACAATTGGAAACGAAAAACAACGTGCCTCCAAGGGGCGCAAGCACACGAGTTACAAAAAGAAAAGTGTTTAAGTCTAAAAGCTAAGCAAATGAAAGTTACATATTCTCTGTTCGAGAGTTTTGGATTCGGTCCTTTGCTTCTGCGTCCTTCTTTCCTTTTATACCTCATAGACGATCTCTTTGTGATTAACTACCCTAAAAACTGCTTGATCGTCCTATAACTACCCACTTTCTT